>NC_079518.1:4418115-4630340 GCF_000801105.2 Raphanus sativus | reverse complement strand
ATATCACTAGTTATTTGAAAGATTTTAACTATAGTTTCCGGAGTACAAATGGGAAAGTGTGTGACGTTCAGAATGTCCCGTAGCTAAAAGTCAATGCGGTGACTTTATTTGGCATGATCAGAAAATAGAAAGTGGGCAATTTATTTCTTTACTTATTTAATTAAAAAATATCCAAAAAGGCAATTTGTTGTCGTGTCTTCCCAAAAAATCATCAAAAAGGAGCTTTTTTTGTCGTCTTCATCTTGTAGTCAATCAAGCAACGATCAAATTTAAATTTCTGTAGATTCCTCTCTTCGATCGTGGTAGCCAAAAGCAGGAAACTGATCATCAGACTCTCTTTTCACAATCGTCGATTCAGATCTTATGGATCAACGAGATTCCAAAGAGCCATAGAGTTTGACTTGAAAATCTGAGAGCAGCAGTAGCTTAGCTTCGAAGACTTGGGAGCAGAGGAAGATCGGAGATGGAGGCTGCGGTTCTTTCGAAAGCCGCACAGGTACAGAGCACGACGTCTTCCTCAGCTTCCGATCAGAAGAAAAAGACGACTCGCAAAGAGCGCTCTGCACCGCGCTGAGAAAGGAGGTCCGTGTCTTCCGCAAACGACAACAACAACAACGAAGGCATCGAGCGAGGGACTGATGAGAACGACAAAAGACTCGCTGGAGCCATGGAGGACTCATCTGCCTCCGTCGTCGTCTTCCAGCCACTACGCTGACTCTCGCCGGTGCCTGGATGAACTAGCTATGCTCTGCGATCTCGGATCGTCTCTGGATCGTCCCATTTGCCGATATTTACACAGGTCGATCCCTCTCACGTACGCAAACAGAGCGATCAGTTCGAAAAGGATTTTGAAGAACACAACAAAGATTCAGCGAGGATGAGATACATCGATGGAAAAAAGCTATGAAATTAGTTGGAAATCTAGCTGGCTATGTTGTCAGGTAACCATATAACAATATTTACTCAGCATTTTCAACAGTTTTTCAATCTTGTATACTAACCGAACCGAACTTTCGGTTTTCGGTTCGTTTGTTTCGAAATAGTGTTAAAAACTGCTTTGGCTTTCGACTCGGTTCAGTTCGGTTTTTTGAGTTTTTTTTTTTTTGAAAAATAGAAAAAACCAAAATTATCCAAATAACCAAAAAAAAACGAACCGACTAATCTAAAAGAACCGAAAATATCCGAAAATAATCGCGTTAACTGAAAATATCCATTTCTTTTTTTTTGAAAATTACACCGAAATCTAACCGAAAAAAATATCGGTTAATTCGAAAATAAAACCTAAAAACCGAAATAACTGATAATCGAACCGAAATTTAAATCCGTTAATTTTAGAATTGATTTTCAAAATTTCGGTTAACGAAAACTAACGGTTCGGTTAGGTTTGATTTGGAAGGGCTATTGTATACTATTATTTTTGAAATGATTTTCATATTCGAGCTCACAGTCAGTTGTTACCCAAAGAGTGTTAAAGTTATGTCTAGAGAAGTTATATATCGAGACTTTGGACACAACTAAGCATTTTGCATCTCCATTTATACATAGAAGATGAACTGAAGTTAAGATTTATGAATTTTTCTGTTTTTTTCTTTTGCAGAGAAGGGACTGTTGAGGTTGAGGTTGAGGAATAAAATGAAAAGCTTGTGGTGGAAAAGGTTTTAGCCAAGTGAGCAATACCAGAGAAAAGTTGGAGAATACACGGTTGGGCTGGAATCACGTCTGGAGGATTTGATGAAACTTGTGGACGTTAAATCCACTGTGACGATGTTCAGATCCTTGGACTTTACGGTATGGGTGGTATTGGGAAGACTACACTTGCTAAACGCTTCTAATAACCTGATCCTGGAGCACTTGAGGACCACCGAGTTTTCATCTCTAACGTTAGAGACAAATCATCAGACCAAAATGGCTTTAATCGATCTGCAGAAGACTTTCATCAAGTCACTTTTCGGTACGGTGCCTGAGATAGAAGATGTTAAAGAGTGGGCGGGACAAGATAAAGGGAGAGTTCACGAGAAGAAGATTCTTTGGGTTTTAGATGATGTGATAGCGTAGACCAGGTTGATTCGTTGGTTGGTGAGAGAAGTTGGTATGGTCAAGGAAGTCTAATCATCATCACCACCAGAGACGAAGAGATACTGAGTAGGCTCTTTGTGAGCCAAAAGTATGAGGTTAACTGCTTGACTGAGGTGCAGGCCTTGAATCTGTTTAGTTATCATTCACTAGGAAAACAAGAACCAACAGAGAGTCTTATGGAGATATCAAAGAGATTGTCAAGATAACGGGGAAGCTGCCACTTGCTGTTGAAGTGTTTGGTTCCCATTTGCGTGACAAGAAGGAAGATGAATGGCTAACTGAACTAGAGAAGCTGAAGAATACCCAACCAGGCGATTTTCAGGCTGTTCTGGCGCTGAGTTTTGAAGCTTTAAACGATGAAGAGAAGACAGTCTTCCTCGACATTGCGTGTCTATTTCTTAAAATGGAGATGGCCAAAGAGGAAGTCATGGACGTACTGAAAGGTTGTGGGTATAACGCTGAGGCTGCTCTCAGCGTCCTCAGGCAGAAGTCTCTTGTTAAGATATTGTCAGACAAAGACAATACTCTTTGGATGCATGATCAGATCAGAGACATGGGAATGCAGATGGTCCTTAATGAAAGCCGTGAGGATCCTGAAATGCGAAGTAGACTCTGGGATCGTGGTGACATCATGAATATATTAAACTATATGAAGGTACTTTTTCTAATCCACAGCAATTATATCAGTTGTAGTTTGGCCTCTGTTCTCATGATAATGGTATGACAGGGAACAACATCCATCCGAGGAATCGTATTAGACTTCGAAAAGAAGTTTGTGAGGCATACAACTGCAGTCGAAATAGCGCCGAGCAATCTACAAACCAATCCAGGCATCAGCTCTGCGGTTAGCTACGTGAAGAATATGTTGTAAAGTTTCCAGAAGAGGAGAAGCCAAAAACTTCTGAAATCACCATTCCTGTAGAGCCTTTTGCACCGATGAAGAGCTGAGACTTCTTCAGATTAATCATGTGGAGCTTGAAGGAGATCTTAAACTCCTCCCATCTGAGCTCAAGTGGATACAATGGAGAGATTGCCCATTAAAAGATGTTCCACCTGTTTTCTTGCTGGGAAACTTGCTGTTCTTGATCTCTCAGAGAGTGGAATAAGAAGAGTCCAGACTTCATGGTTCAAAAAGGTAAAGCTTTCTTATTCCCTCTACCATGGTTGTGAGTTAAAGTGTCACTGCTACTAAAAACCCTCTCTGCTACTTTGCAGGAGGATGAGAACTTGAAGGTTGTAAATCTGCGCGGTTGCCACAGCTTAGAAGCCATTCCTGATTTGTCAAACCATAAAGCCTTAGAGAAGCTTGTTTTCGAGAGATGCAAGCTTCTGGTGAAGGTTCCTAAATCAGTTGGTAATCTCAGCAAATTGCTTCACCTGGATTTCAGTTACTGTACAAATCTTACTGAGTTTTCTTGTGAGTGTCTCTGGACTGAAGCATCTTGAAAAACTCTTCCTCTCTGGCTGTTCAAACCTGAGTGTGTTACCAGAAAACATTGGTGACATGACATGTTTGAAAGAGCTTCTTCTTGATGGAACCGCGATAAAGATCCTACCGAATCTATTGGCAGCCTTGAAAATCTTGAAAAGCTTAGTCTATTCGGCTGCAGTTCTATTCAAGAGCTACCTAAAGGAGTGGGAACATTGACATCACTGAAGGAGCTAGATGTTAGTGATACTGCATTGAAAGTCCTTCCAAACTCTATTGGAGGTCTGTTAAATCTCAAGAAGCTACATCTGATGCACTGCACATCCCTTACTAAGATTCCCGACACTATCAATGAGCTCAAATCATTGGAGGAGTTTTTCATCAACGGAAGTGGGGTGGATGAGCTGCCTCTAAACCTTGGATCACTACAATGTTTGACTGAATTTTCAGCAGGAGGATGCAAATCGCTGAAGCAGATTCCAAGTTCAGTCGGTGGACTAAATAAACTTCTCCAACTTGAGTTGGACCACACTCCAGTTGTAACTCTACCAGAAGAGACCGGTGACCTGCGGTTTATTCAGAAACTTGAACTGAGGAACTGCAAATCCCTCAAGTTTCTGCCTAAATCAATAGGAGGCATGGATACACTCAAAAGCTTATACCTCACAGGCTCTAACATTGAAGAACTTCCTGAAGAGTTCGGAAAGCTTGAGAACCTGGTACTACTCCAGATGAACAAGTGTCAGAAGTGTTAGAACCGAGTTCGGTCGAAACTAGTAAAGAGAAGACGAAGAACTCGTCTGTGGGTCTAACAAAGACGTTTTGTAGATGAAGGTATCAGAATCTGGTTACAGTGGAAGTGTGAAGAGAAAGACAGGACGGAGCTCGAAGAGCTAGCCAGGAAAAATACAAAATAGCGGATAGAGATGAGTAAAACCCTAGATCTAGCCGCCTTGTGAGTGTGTAAAAGTGTCGATCCGCTCTACGTTGTCCCTTGTCTTCCTTTTATAGACTTCCTTCTTGCGTTCGCCCTAACACCCGTTAGTTCCGATGGGCTTACGTCGGTTGGCCGGCTTATTGGGCTTTTGTCTTCTAGCCGCGTAGTCGACTAAAAGAGAGCCTCCCGGGCCGTCCTCTTGGCCCACTTATAATTACGGACAGGCCGTGTGCTACTGTTTGTCGGGCCTCTAGAGGAGTGTAATCCTCCTCCTACAAGAAGCTCAAGAGGCTTCCTAACTCGTTTGGAGAGTTGAAGTCTCTTTACCATCTGTACATGGAGGAAACTTTGGTGGTGGAGTTGCCAGAAAGTTTTGGAAACCTCTCTAAACTAATGACATTGAAAATGCTCAAAAAACCTCTCTTTAGAAATGATACTAAAGGTAAAAGTGCAGAGACTGGTTTTGTAATACCAAACTCTTTCTCAAATCTCAAGTCCCTTGAGGAAGTGGATGCTCGTAGTTGGGGAATCACTGGTAAAATCCCAGATGTTTTTGACAAGCTTTCTTGTGTGAAGATACTCAACCTTGGGAATAATTATTTTCACAGTCTTCCTGCTAGCCTCAAGGGGTTAACAAATCTCAAAGAGCTTATATTGTATGACTGCCAAGAGCTCACCTGTCTTCCTCCTCTTCCGGTTAACCTGGAGAAGCTTAACCTGGCTGACTGCTTTTCGTTGGAGATTGTATCCGACCTTTCGGAGCTGACCATGTTGCAAGAACTCAACCTCACAAACTGTGGGAAAGTGAAGGATATTCCAGGACTAAAGCACTTGAAGGCTCTGAAACGGTTATACATGAGCGGATGTAACTCCGATTGCTTCTCAAAGAAAGACTCTCCAAGGTGATGATTCCCACAAACTCCTCAGAATCTCAACTAGTTTGAACTTTTTCTTGCAGTCTTGTGAATCTCTTTTCATTGCAGGTCTTTTTGAAAAATCTGAGGAATTTGAGCGTGCCTGGGAACAAAATCCCAGACTGGTTCAGGCAGGGACCTGTCATGTATTCAGCTCAACCGAACAGAGAGCTGAGAGGCGTAATCATTGCTGTTGTTGTGTCCGTTAACCAAGAAAGCAAAGATGACTTCCATGTGCCTGATGTGTTGGGGATCCAAGCCCAAATTCTCGAACTTGATAAAGTTATAGTCAACCACACGTTGAACCTCTCTGGAGTGCCGATAACAAGTGATGATCAACTCCACATCTGCCGGTACTCGCATCACTTCCCAATGGTTTCGATGTTGAAAGACGGGTACACCATACAAGTGATCAAACAGAAAATGCAAATCAAACAAGACGTTCAGCTGAAGATGCATGGGATCCATCTGGTTTACGAGGGGGATGATGATTTAGAAGCCGAAGAAAGGTACTGTGTAACGGAGACGATGCAAACCGTTTCTCAGAAACTTGCCAACTTTTTCAGCCCTTCAAAAGAAGGTGAAGCTAGCTCACAAGGTGGTTCTACTGTTACATGATATTCACCCAAACCGTTTATACATAAAAAAACAAAACAAAAAGACAAAAAAAAATGTGTTGTTCATATTTGAAGACATGGTGTGCTTGGGTTCTGTGTTTTTCTTTCTACGTTTTTTTTTGGTTTTCCTCCTTGCAAAACTATTCTCAAGCTTGTTTGCTTCTTTAACTTTGCTTTTACAATCAATATAAAAAAAAAACAAAAAGAGGAGACTCTTGTTTCCCATGATTTCCTGAGCATTCTTTAAGAATTGAACGTGATTGTGAATTTTTGTGTAAGTGACATTAAGTTGATTTATGTTTAAGTGACTGATCAAACACACACAACTTTCTTACTAACAAGAATAGGAGAAACAAGGATTGAGAAGACATTAACTAAATAAATATTAATTCAAGTAAGAACCCCCACCCCCACAAAAAAAAAACAACTTAACTTTGCAGTGTTACCAAGATTTACAGATGTGGTAAAAAGACAACATTATAGTAACCATTTCAATTCTCCCAACAAAAAGAACCAATTAAATAACAAATAAGCAAATATTAACGTAGAGTTGGCATGTATACTCAGTCAAATGTACACTAAAGAATATAAAGTCAGTCTTGTTGTTGTCTCTGCCAAGGCAAATAGCCAGTCACTTGATCAGCAAAACTCGACAAAACCAAATCCTTCAAACCAGTATCCCACACTTCACAGAACCTTCTCCTCCAATCCACCGGCTCAACCGCCTCTGTCCCTAGCCCCGGAGCTCGGTCTTTAGACCCTTGGTTCTGATTCTCTCGCCAGTCCACAACATAAGTCGCCACTCTCCTCTCAAACTTCGCTTTAAAAGTCTCCCACACTTGGTACTTGTAGTGGTTCACCACCGCAACACTCTCCACCAAACTCACATGCCCCACACCTTCCCTCATCTGAAAATGATGTACCTCGTTGAGCAACGAGCTAGTTAGCAGCTCCGGTCTGATAATAGACTTATGTCTCTCCGTGTTCGCTTGTCTACAAGTGTAACCCACCGTCACGCCTTGCGATGGAACCGAGGTTAAACCGGACGGACCGTAGTTATGACATTCTGTTCTAATCTCACCAACCAAACCCCACGAAGTGTAGTTAGAAACAAGCGAGCTTAAAGCGTTTTTGCTAGGTAAACCCTGAGAGCGATGCGTAGGGAAGTAGTAGAACTCGTCCACGTCGAAGAACCCGACCCAGTTGCACTCATCTTTCGCTCTAACCGCACAGTGAGAGAAACCAGCTTCCTGCGTCTTGATCCACGGCCAAACGTGTCTGCTCACGTTGTAATTCTCCGAGTTAAGCAATCTGATCTCTTCTTCTACGTCGTCGTCGCTGTTGTTGTCGTAGATAAACCAACGCTCGACGCCGAGCCACGAGTGATATAATATCCATTCACGCAAGAAATGAGCTTGGTTCCATAGCATGGTGCAAACACAAAGCTCATGCTTCACCTTCATCACGCCACTCTTCTTCTCTGAACCGTAGACTCTCGCAACGGATGGTAAAGCAGGCGTGGTAGATCTTCCTCCTCCTCTAGGGTCGACGCGGATCACGCTCACACGAAACGTCTCTTGATTAATTAGCTTCAGACTCTCCGGCAAAACACACCTAACAACTTCTTGCGCCGCAGCGAGAGCTTGCGTGACGAACACTTCAAGACTTGTTGTCTCGAATCGGCATTTGTAGTTAGAAGGATCTGACTCCTTGTGAGGTCTTCGAGTCAACCCTTTGACAAACACAACCACCGTGTCGCCGTCTTCATCAACCACCGCCTCGTAAACAACCTTTGACCAATCATGAACCTTCTCGTCAACAACCTTCTTCACCAAGTCTCCACGGAATTGGACATCAACAGAGGAAGAGTAGTTCAAAGGAGCGTTAGGGCACCGAACAATCGATCTGAACTCGTCGAGTTCGTCGCTAGAAATCGATGGCAACATCGAAGTCTCTTCTTCTTCTCTTCCTCCGTGATAAACACAAACTAGGTCTTCTTTATTAACACCTTTCTCGATTCTACTCGAGAGAATGAGGAGGAGATGGTCTGAGAATTGGACTCTGTCTTCGACTCTCAACGGAGGGATTAACCTACCGTGAAACGAACGCTCCATCGAAGATACGGAGAGAGCGGGGACACGGAGAGACGGTCTCAGAGAAGCGGAACGGACTGAGATTCGGTTGGTGGATAAGAAGAAGAGCAAGACGAAGAAACAGCAGAGGCATATGGTTAGGTACCTTAGAGAGAAGAACTCTGGTTTCGTTTGTTGCTGCTGCTGCTGTCTGTTCCGAACTTTCCTCTTCTTCCCATTCTCGTACTCCATCCTTCTTCTTCTTTCTCCACTAAAATTTAACAAAAATTCGAAACTTTTTATTCTGTGTACTGTTGGCTGGAACAGAACAGGGTGCTTTGATAACTGATGTTTGCGCCGGCAGACAAAAAGTACTCTGTTTCTTCTTCTTTTGTAAGAAAAGTAAAGAAGGGAATATATTAATTTAATTTATTTTTTGATATTTTCTGAAATAAATCGTTGTTGATGTGAACAGATGAGTCGAGTTAAGCGGCGTCGTTCTCAATAATACTTGGAAGCCACCGATTAGTACAAATCATTTTCCTCGCTTTGGGGTTAGTTAGTTAATTAATTAATTAAGGAGTTTCTGTCATTTTTAATGGCTTAATGATTTTTGCTAGGCTAATATTGAACGCGAGAAAGATGATGATGCTATAACAACGTGGACTATTCTAGAATTTTTTTTTTAATTTGTTTGATGTTTTGCGTTTGGAAGAAAGAGAGATCTATGATTCTCTGACAGTTGTGTTGCGTGGTCTTTTAGATTTTTACGGAAATCAATATCAATTGTTTTTGAAGATTCGCCGGAGGAGATAAGGACCAAACTTGTTGGCACAATGCATGATTGAGATTGAATAATCAACGCTGCTAATGTGAGTGGCTAAACGATTGGTCGGTGTGGAAAGTATGGTTGCTGAGTTTACCTAGCAATAACATCAGAACGTTGACATCAGAATTAAACATAACATAATCTCATTCATTCCACCTTTAAATTATTCTTTAGAATTGATACCATGCCTGGTTAGGTTGGCAAAACAAAATGTGGTGAAGATCACGTTTTTGTTACTAATATGTTCGACAACAAACTCATCACTACTTTGAAATTTAATTAGCAAATATTTTTTTTATGATTGTTAGTTAATTTACTATGTAAGGTAAAATATCTAATTTTATTAACAATATCAGCTTCTTACAAGCTTGTCCTATTACACAGTGTAGGTCGTGATGAATGTGACGCTGAAGGTGATTGCTCTTTATCCATCTCCCGTTGCCGACCTCAAAAGTTGGTTTATTCGATAGGTGAGTTTGAAGAAGCGAAAACAAATTTGCTTAGGGTGTAGTAGTAAGTTACTAATATCTTTTGGCTTTTGAGATATTTAGTTGTTTAGTCTGTCGTCTATAACCGACTTCCATGATTTCATTTCATCTTTTTTTAATTCATTATTGACTTTGATGCGTGTGTTTTATGAGATTGGTATTGTATTTGTTATGTAATATATACATCTAATCATTATAAGTTTTGGAAAATTATGAAAAAAAATGGGATGAATTAGTTATGCATGGAACACAAGTAGATTATGCAAAGCAATTGGAATGGTGATATCTACAAAAGTAAATAATAATCGTATATCGATTGATTCTGTAATGAGTCATAATTAAAAGAAGAAACCTTACCAGATTTGGAAATGAGGAAGATGGAGATTAGGTATAGGATTTATGATAGTGGGAAGTTGCTTAAAATCGCTGGAATCATGTTCCTTTGTTCTCTCCCAAATTTTCTTTTTATATATTTTATAAAACTATAACTAATGATTGATATACAAGAAAACCGAGAAGAGAGGAATATGCCTTCCATTACAATTATACATCCATCATTTTATTCATCTTCTTGTTTAATATTCGTGTTGGGCTCTTCCTTTCAGAATGATTACAATAAAACCAATAAATCCAACAACATTCTTTTCCGTTTTCCTTTTGTTTTTTTCTTGTTTATCACTTCTTATATCTTCAATCATAGCACACAAAAATTAATTTGTTCATCCACCACATGCACATGCTATTATCCGTAATGAGTCAAACAACTCAGAGACAAAATCAAAATATAGTAGCTAGCCCACGGTGTATACAGAGGGTAATGATGATCAAACGTATGCACACACAAAGTTATAACAAAAAGTACTTATTCAAATTTAGATAACCCTGATTAGAAACACAAAGATCAAACCGAACGGAGGGATCTGGTAGCTTTCTTAAATAAAGAAGTGGAAACCATCAAGCAGCGAAGCTCACCCTTGCTCTTGCGAAGGCAAGAGTTGGATCAACCCTGACAAGAGACATGTAAACCTGAGTTACGTTTATTCAGGGAGTTAAGTTTAACTTACACATCTGAACCCTCTTTATTGCCTGTTTGTTATTAGTTTGTTCTCTATTTTGTGACGTTGATTATTTTTCCCAAACTTTGCCGATTTTCCCGCTCTGAGTTTGGAACAAATGCGTTTTGCTTATTTGCCTTTTTATGTTCGTACCACAATGGCAAAACTGAATAAATAATTCACGCTTGAAAAATAAATATCACAGTATTCCGCATTGCATGGTTCACAAGTTTACAACTAAAGCCAATCTCCGAACTAGGGCCCAACTGGGATGGCCCTAAAATAGACCTCAAAACACGTTGGGGGTATAATACAGTAGTTGATAACTTAATTTCCGACTTGGACAAATGTATTGAAGTGAAGTCTGTATTGTCTTAATTCCTTATACAGCAAACACTAATTCCTTGACTTCCCGAAAGATTTATTAGACAAGACAGAATAACACAAAACAGTCACACAAATCTTTACATCTCTCTATATCCATGGTTTGGACATAACTCTAATGACAATATAATAAATATCATTTCTATACACGTGCATTACATGTTTGGAGCCTCTATTTTGATTATTAGATGATTGTTTCTTTTTTTAGAAGCTAAGCTTACTTAGACATGCGTGAAATCTATTGTATATGTTATGTATGTAAAAGTATATAATATATTCTGATACTTTAAAGTATATTATATTTGTAAAATCTGAATTTTAATAGTTTACTTAGACATGCGTGAAATCTATTATATATTTTCATAGATTGAAGATAGTCCAAAAAAAATTAAAATAATAGTAGAAAACGAGACTGACAAAACTGAAGTTGTAAACGAAAATATGAAATGACAATTGTATTTGGTGATATAAGCTTACATAAATAAAGAGCTAGGACATATAAAACGGTTATAGGAGCTCAAGAGCGTGACCATCTATCCAGTTTACTGCACATAGTCCTCCTCTTCTTGTTAGCCTTGTTCTTGGAGGCTAGCTTCAGCTTCCTCTTTGCGTTTCTCTCAGGGTTTATCACTGCCATTATCTTCTCCTCTCGTTTCCTCTTCTCCCTTTTCGCTTCCAAGCTCTTTTTGATTTCGCTGTAAACTCGAACGAACATTGGGACGCCTAATATCTTGTCTCTTATACCGTCTCTCACCTCTTCGGCTACTTGTTTCAACTCATGTGAGATGACTTTCCCGGTAAACCCTTGGCAAACTTTGTACAAGGGGAGCAGGATTCTGAAGGCGTATGGTCGACATTCTTCTTGATTCAAGTTTGAGGCAAAACCTTTATAGACGTTGAACACAACTCTCATCTGAAGAGAGTCCACATCAGCATCAAACGCAAGCTTCTCCAATCTTTTAAGCAAACTTCCAATCAATACCTTTCTCACATCATCTTTCTTATTCTCGCTTCCTGAACTAGTAAGACCCACAAAAGTAGACCTTACTTTACCAGAATCACATACTAGAAAGGCTTCAAGGAACTTGGCTTGCTCATTCTTGTCAAGACTTGACCAGTACTCATCATCTGATTGTCCAATCATGGAATGAAGACCACTGACCGCAAAAACAATATTCTCTCTGATATAATCTTCTTCTTCAGTGGCAGCTATTTCATACTCGCCGTCTGAGAGTCAGTCTGGTCAGCTTCTATTGTAATTCGATCCTCGCATCACTCTCTTTTACTTCAAGTAGATAATCTAAATATGCAAACAAGCAAACCTTAGACTCATGCTTTAATTTAAAGCTAAACACCGAGGAAAGCAACTAAAAGACGGTTTTACCTGGTTGTTGGTTTCTGCGGTGTTGTCTGCATAGAGTCTTGGAACTGGTTTCTGGCCTGTTCTCGTTCCAAAATCAGAACCTCCTCTTTGCATTGGTCTCTCCTCTGTTTTTCTCCAGTACTTGTGACTTAAGAACTCTGTACTAGGAAGTTTTGAACAACTCTCTCCTCCACCACAGCTACTGGTCTTAAGTACTCTCCCGTTTGAAACCGCAAGATCACAAGATATTTCATCCAAAGCCATCTCTAGACCGCTTACTCGAGACTCTAACGACTGGATCCCATTCTGTGAGCTTCCCATGAATTTCTACATCCAAAAAGTATTTCAGTGATGGTTGAGACATCTATAAAGTATTTCATCTACATTAAGATAAAACCGGGATGGTTAAAGACCAATTTTGTGTACCTGAAGTAACTCTAAAAGACTGGACTGCTGGTTCTCAATCATAGCAAGCTGCTCACGTATCAAAAAGAGTTCCTCACTATCTTTCCTGCTTTCACCAACACCATCTTTACCATTCTTGACAACAGGATCACAAGAATCATCACCATCGTCACTACATGGTGCCACCCTTGATCCATACCTCAAACCACAACCAAAGCCACCTACTTTCTTATCTTCCCCGCTTTTCTCAGAGATTGTATTTTTTGTTATATTTGAGTTCACCTTATCCTCCTCCCTTGAAGCTACTGAAATGGTCACATTCCTTCTTGGAAGATTCTCCTTTTGTTGTCTAGCTGCTGCATATGATCTATGCGTTGACCTCTTGAGCATATGCGTTGACTTCTTTAATCTTGAAGACTTGACACCAACGTCAATGGAAGAAGATGTGCATGGAGACAACAAGGCTTCGTCTACTACATCATTCGACACTTCTTTCCACTGACTCAACGCTCTGTTCATAGTCTCTCTCACGCTCTTCACCTTATCAAACCTTCTGCTCTCGAGAGCCGCCACGCAAGCCTTCTTGTACTGCCACGCCATCTCTTTCGCCGTGGCAACTCTACTCAACGCCTCAGCAGCGGATTTCCTCGTTAGCCAATCTTCACTGCTCAGAAACTCAATCAAAACCGGAACTAACCAATCCAAAACCGGTTTACTTCCCGCGCCTCCCGCGGTTATGATACTACCCACCGCGCTCAAAAGCGCCGCCTTGGCCTTAAAAGCCTCGCTCTTTAGCAGCTTCCCGATCTTGGGGAGACACTTCCTCAACTGCTCCGGCTCAGGATCCGCCGCAGCATCCACCGACGCCGCCAAACACACCGCCGCTCCGATCTGCGCGTTCTTGTCGCCTTCCTGGATCAGCGTCTCGATAAGCGGTTTCGCGACGGAGGAGAACGGTTGCCTCGCGACGTGAGCGGATATATCGGAGGCAGCGGCGGCGCAGGCGGAGCGGACGGAGGAGTCGGGGTCTCGGAGACGGCGGATGACGGTGGAGACCATCTTAGAGAGGTGAGGAGAGAGAGACTCGCCGTGGTGGCGAGACATGAGAGACAAGACGGCGACGGAGTGTTTCCTCACCGGAGATTTGGAGGAGGAGTCGGTGTTGTGGATGCAGCTGAGGAAAGAGGAGAAGGAGTCGGGGGTGAGGTTTCTGGCGATGGAGTCGAGCTCCGCCGCGGCGAGAGATAACGTGTCTCGGTCGGCGAGCTTGTTGAGGCAAGCGATGACTCGTTGCTTCAGGTCGGGAGACGACGGGGAGTGAGAGCTCGGCGATGAGGAAGACGCCGGAGATAGAGAGACCGGCGGACTCGCCGGAAATCGTCCGTGAACCGACATGTTTTTAAAGTCTCTGGTTTGAGATGTCTGAAGAAGAAGGTGTTCACATTAGATGTTGAATATGGCGGCAGATGAAACTCCGACGGTGCGTATTTAAATCTGACTAGAGAGAGGTGGTGGAAAATAATTGAATAATCATTATTCTTATTATTATCACTTTATTAACAAATCTTTATAAATCTAAATTGGATTTAAGATATTGTCATTGGTTCGTTTTTCCTTTTTTTTTTTTTTTTTTTTGTCGGCATCCCATCTTCGTTAAATCAAGTGATGGTTAGACGAGCCGGTTCTCCGAGGATCCCCTCCGTCTGACCGGGTCTAATCTATGTGGGTAAAGGTATACCTTCTATTTTTTGCCTCCTTAGCTAAAGCATCTGCACGTCCATTCCGATCCCGTGGAATATGAGAAACTCTCACATCCTCAAAACCCTCCTGGATGCTCCGGAATAAGTCGGTCTCTCTCACAAAAGCAGGCCAATCTTCCGGAGTTGTGACTATATCTACTAGATCCGTACAATCTGTCTCGAATCTTATGGTTCTCTTAGAGATAATAGTGTAGGTCAGAAAGATAATAGTGTAAGGTCAGAAAGATTCTGTCCTTTTTGATGTCGTGTTAAATCCTTACAAAAAGTAAACTATAATAATATATATATTGTGATCTTTAAAAATTCAAATGAAATGTTGGCAAAAACGAAATGAATGATTTTAGTTCAACAATAGCAAATGTATTATCACCATTACCTAATAGGCTAATAATAATGTTAGTGTACGACAAGAAATTAAAACTAAAATAGAAAAACTGACAGACAATGGATTATATCCTAACTGGCGAACCATTGAACATTTCCAAATTTGCAATAGTATATTAATTAAGTGACTAAGACAAATTTAATATGATATGTTGTGCTCCTAATTCTGTTTGATTTGACTTGTTAAGAGTATCATTGATGCAAATGTTAACATATTTCTGTTTTTACAATAAAAAGGGCTATGGTTATTTAACTGATCATGTGATGTTAAAAGAGACGACAAATCGCATTTAATTTCGTATTATGTGCATTTAATTTCGTATTGTGTAATGGATTAATGATTTAATTACGTTATTATATGATTTTGAATTATCAATTTGGTAAAAAAAAAGGTAAGAAACTAGAGTGGGTAACAAAGAGAAAGATGGAGAGAAACATTAAGGGAAATCACGTGAAGTGGAGATGGAGAGAGCAGGCAGCTTGGGCAGACGAGCACGTGACTTGATTACACTGCGAGCGTATGGAGGAACGAAGGAATGATCACTTTCATTGCGTTTTTAATATGTTGGGAAAATACACATCCCATGTGACTTTTGTTCGTCCGACCATTGTTTAATTCGTTATGGCTTCGTTCTTTCTGGCCTTTTCTCGCCCCTCGCCCCTCGTCTTGTTCTTCTCATTTTAAAATATAATTTGATACTCGGTAGGGTTTAACACGAATCTACTTGGTACTATCAAACCGGTTCTTTGGGCATGGAGTTCAAAGTTTTCAAATATTAACATCAAATCATCCAAATAGTTTAGCAATGATGTCCCAGCTAATTAAGGTGGCAAGGGTAATTTATTCTAGCATTGGGTGGCAGGGGAATACGACACACTTTTGTTTCTATTACGACGACATATAATTAAGTTAAAGTCAACAGCATCCATCAGAGCTCGAATGTCTTTTTCTTCCTGTACTCTTTTGAGATGTGGAACCATTCAAGCTTGTTTACTTACAGGGAAATCAAACATATAATACACATGGCTTGTAAAAAACTTGAGCTATTGTGAAATTTTGTTATAGATTTAAAGCCACGTTACATACGTCATTTCAATTATTACTAGATTTTGACCCGCGCTTTTGAAGCGCGGGATATTTTACGATGAAAAGTTTCACTAATAATTTAACAAATATTTTGATAATTTTTAAAGAGTGTATTTAAAATATTTTTGCATTTAAATCAGTATTTTTAAATTCATCCCGATTGTGATTATACCGGTTAATCCGGAGATCTGACAATTCAATTTATGTTTTTAAAATATTCATATTAAAAAATCACTAAAATCGGAGACTAACCGATTGAACTTATGGATGACCGATATGTAATCTAATTGTATTTAAATTGTAATAGTTTCATAATTTGTAATCTTATAATCAAAATTTTAAAGTTCACTATTTTGAAATTTATGAAATTATGACGTTTCTACAAAATTTTAAAGAGAAAATGATAGATATAAAATAACTAAGATTAATTATTGTATTATTTGGAAACATTGATAGTAGTATAAAAAATATATTGTTTGGAAACATTGATAGTAGTATAAAGAAATAAGTATATTGTTTGGAAACATTGATAGTAGTATAAAGAAATATGTATATTGTTTGGAAATATGGATAGTAGTATAAAGAAAGGAAAATTAGTGATTTAATGTATGTTTAACTATAAAGTATAAAGATGTATTTAATTTAAAAACTTACAAAATAAATGTTAGATCCAACAGAATGTTTCTGTTTTAATAAGATAGATTTTATAAATAAATAATCAAACGTTTATTATTTGTCATATAGAAAAAAAATTAAAGTCACGTTACATACGTCATTTCAATTATTATTTTTATGAATAAATTATCAAACGTTTATTTATTTGTCATATAGTAAAATAATTTGCACGCCCATATATATGAAATTAATGATTTAGAGTATACATAATTGCTGACAAAAAAAAAGAGTACACATAACTAGTGAAGTTGTCCGGATATGCATAATATAGGAGAATGATCAGATTGTAAGGGTTCAGAAAATTTTGAGTATGCATTCGAAAGACATGAAGCAGCTATTGTATTGTTGTAACGTTTCATACATTTCATAACACCAATTAATAATCATAATTAGACCCAAAAAAATCATAATCATCTATCTTCAAAAGAAATTTACCATGCAAACTTATAAGATGCGAGAATAGAAAAATGGGCAGGGGCAAAAGAGGGGTTTCTTTTTGATAGACGATGGTTGATGTTTGGTAATGTTGTTTGACTAAGTGGCAAAGCTAAACCACAAATACAAATACTCCCTCTGTATCAATATAAGTGGTGTTTTAGGATTTTTATTTTGTTTCAGAATAGGTGAAGTTTACACTAATCTAGATAAATTTAATTGTCATTTGAAATCTTTAGCCAATTACAAAATAGTGTATCTTTTTTTAATTGGTTGAACTAGTATTATTTAATGTTATTTTTATACAACCAAGACAAATCACATAAAATTTTGTGGTTTTTTAATCTTTGTGAAAAAACCTTAAAACTAACTTATAATAATACAGAGGGAGTATAAGTTAGGGAAAGATAAGAGAAGAGCTTTCACATGGACATAGCTCAAACATGGACAACAAACTCCCACATTTTTATAGTTATTTTCATATTTTTACATCTATGTTTTTCTTGCTAGGGAACACTTGCACATGTTCTTATATTTTCTTCTTGTATTTTTAAAAATAAAATAGAGAAATTATCATTTTAGATGAGATATGGCATGCATCTACCAATGGAATTGTATTGTGGACGATTTAATAGAGTTTGGTTCATGTACAAGGAATCATCCATGTGCTGATTGTGTTGTCCCATTATGATATAAGAGACCAAATCTAATATAGCTTGCCCCAATAAGTTTCTCTATTATTATTTATATATTTATATGGTGCAATTGCGTAAGAGGAACTAAACTACACAGATGTTATTAACTTTTTCATCAGAAATCATTAAAAACAATGAAAAGTATAACCAAAAATGTTTGATCATTGGACCATTAGTTATATTAAGCAAAGTGCCTTTGGAGGATTGAAAATTGAGTTTTTTTTTTACCAAAAAAAAAGTATAACCAAAAAGTTTGATCATTGGACGCTGACATACAGATAACCATTTTAAATTTTGCAAGTACTCATAGAGAATTATAATTCGATACATATTGTTATTATGTAATCCTATGCAGTTTCTTAATACGTAGACATCTATAAGTTTATGGCAGGCGACATATTCAATTACTGTATTAGTGGTTAGTTCAATAATATGGAGACTTGATGGCATGTTCAATTGTATGTGTTCATAATTTATATTCTCAAGATTATTATTACCGTCAGATCACATGTTCAATCATGTTTTTGTGCAACAATTTAATTCTTTGTTTTCCACAACCCTTATGTACATTATAAACTTGTTTTATTTATTCTTTTTCTGTTGTCAATGTATATCAAGCAAACATTGCAAAATTTTGGTTGATGATCACCAAAGTGTTATGTTGTTATTAGTTTTGGCTACTGAGAATAATGAATTGGTAGAAAGTATAATGAGTGGAGTTATGCAAATTATGAATGTTCCAAGCCTTGTTTGGACTTTGTTATTGTCATCTATAAACATTATAGCACAAAAACCAAGCATAAGCGTTTTCACAAGGAAGCTGCTCTTGCATCAGAGCTGAATTTTGGATCCATATATGTACACATACACACATTTAAAAGACAACTAAATAAAGATCAATTAGTTTAACAAATATATTTGAATATAATATTTTGTATATCTATCGATCGGTTCTAATGAGTTTTCGTAAATTCCTTTATAAACAGATACATGTACATCCGCTAAATTCATACTGTTTACACTTAGATATGGTTTGGTTGACGATCAGATATAGAAATGCTGGCACTGAACATAAAGTAGGATTTATGATTAATTTTTTTTATCTTCTTTTAATATTCTATCGGTCTGGCAATCTGGCCCATCAATAAAACATCTACCGTATTAATCATTAATTGATTGATAATCATTACTACCATAATTAATAACACGATTGGATTCAAAGAAAAGGGATAAAAGCTAAAAAGAGATGATAATGAAAAGAGAACACAAGTAGGTGATTCTTTGCACTAAAAATCTGAATACATACATCCACTTAATTTCTTTTCAGGTGATTCATTGATTTTCTGGTGTATAAACCTAATTAGAGAGGGAGAGGGAGAGATAGATAGAGGCTACGGAAGCTATTGATGAACACTTTTTGGGAGAAAACCTTTTTGTCATTTTGGTGGTCTTCTTGTTCCGTAATAAACCTGTTGAAAGGATCATATAAATGTTTTCGTTATCAAACCATGAGTACCAAATGGCGATAAATACAAAGCGTTGTTTTGTGATTACTAATGGGCTTGTTTAAAAAAAAAGTGATTACTAATGGGCTAAGGCTATGAAAGCTCAAATACGTTTTTTCTGCGTCCATAACTTGCTGTCGTTGAAGTTAACCGATGACTTTGAGAAGATGACAAGATGTGGTCCTCCCGCACAGTGGCGGAGCCAGAACATATTTCTACCGGGGTCATAATTCTAATTAATATATTAAATTATTTTATAATATTATTTATTAATATAATTTATAGTATTATTATATAAATTATTAGAGATTAGAAAGCTGTTTTAGTTACAAGAGAAATAGTCAATAAAACAAAAGAAACATAGTAACTAAAAAGTATTTAAAAAAAATCCAGAAAGAAAAAGATTTTTAATTGTTATATAGAGCTTCGAAAAAGTAGAAATTATCAAAAATAAATGCAAAACAAATTAAGAATCAGCAGTTTTTTATTTGACAAGAGAAAGATATTCTCTATAGAAAATAGTATAAAAGAATGAGAAATGTATGAAGTTGAAAAGCAAATAAGAAACATGGAAAATAAAGAATTTAAAGGCAAATCAAAAACTAGTTTGACCCATATGATCGATTTAGAATCAGGGACGTTCTAGTAATTCCTTGCTGGAGATCATCAAACTAAGAAGATTAAGGTTTAAAACAATTTATGAATAACTTGGGAAATTGGGATGAAGGTTACCAAAAAATGACGAAGGCACTGGATCTATCCTTGGCAGCTTCTGCCTGGATTTTGTTAAACCCACGTTACTGTCTCAAACACACAAGAAAAATCAAGTTATGACTTAATTAATTTGAGGGAAATGAGACTGATGATTACCAGTAGACACTACGCACATAGTCTTGATTTTTAGCCTGAATAATTGTTAAAACCACATATTGTCAAAGAACTATCCAATCATCTATATAAACGACAACTGATTTTTACCATTTCCTGTCGGGCGTGTCTGGCTCCGGACGCTAGAGAGAGACGAGTAGCCTCATCAATGTAGGCAGCTCTTTCCTGGATGATTATCAAATATTACAATTAAGAAAAGATCCCAGAACACAATTTTAGTACAGTTTAGAGAACATATACCTCCTTTGACAACGCAAACCAACTCCGTGCCGCAGCAATTGCAGCCTGTTTAACCGTTCAACATTCATCATAAGAGGACATATGTTCAAAACAGTTTTGAGCAGCTTAGAAATAAACGTACCACATCAGGCAATGATTTCCACAGATCAACACCAGTTAATCCAGCAAGAGGTTTCAAGAGATCAATTAGGTAAATGGCTTTGCGGTCATGGTGGCGTAAAAATATAATAAATGTTTGTTCTGATTGATCCGCATTTCTCCTGCATATTCTGTAACTTTCCTGTTTGATCTGTTTGATCTGCACTTCTCCTGTTTGATCTGCTTGATCTGCACTTCTCATTCTTGATCCGCTTGATCTGCTTGATCTGCACTGCTTGAACCGTTTTTACCATTCGAAGCCTAAATATGTGAATACATACATCCACTTAATTTATTTTTCAGGTGATTCATTGATTTTCTGGTGTATAAATCTAATTAGAGAGGGAGAGGGTAGATAGAGGCTACGGAAGCTATTGATGAACACTTTGGGAGAAAACCTTTTTTGTCATTTTGGTGGTCTTCTTGTTCCGTAATAAACCTGGTGAAAGGATCATATAAATGTTTTCGTTATCAAACCATGAGTACCAACATGGCGATAAATACAAAGCGTTGTTTTGTGATTACTAATGGGCTTGTTCAAAAAAAAAGTGATTACTAATGGGCTAACTTGTTGTCGTTGAAGTTAACCGATGACTTTGAGAAGATGTGGTCCACCCGCACGTTCAAAGACGGCGGTCTTTTTTTAATTAACTCGATGAATAAAGAAAGAAGCAAACTCTCGTGTAACCAACTAGTAGTTACTGTAGTACTTAGGTAGCACAGTGTTTATTATTGTCTCTGATCTCTATCTTGATTGCCTTAAAGAAGTTATCACTTCCACACTTGTACTACTACTACTACTTTTCTTTCAAGAGAACTGGTCCCACTGACTCTTTGTCTTCATTGCCCGATCTGAGTCTGATCTCTCATCTCTTCTTCTCCCACTTGCTAAATCTACATTTAAGACCTGAAAGGTGTCTTCTTCCTTTTTTCTCCGTCAAAGTCTACATTGGTGTTTTACTTTTAGACAAACTGTGTTTCAGCTTTTTTGTTTGTGTGTGTCCACCTCAAAGCAGAAATCTAAAACTCTGAAAAAGGTTGGATCATCATTTGCTTGTGTTGGTGGATATCTTCACTTTTTCGTTCTGGTAAGTTTTGTTAGATACCTCATTTCTCTCTCCTTCAAAAGTGTTCAATCATTGAAGAAGATGTGGGGGATCTTTCTTTTTATATTTGAATTATTTGATTGAATGCTTTATCCAATTTCAAGTACACTTTCCGACAAGAATCTGAGTTTGCTCACACGCAAGGGTTTTGTCTTGTGTTAAAAGACTTATAAAAGTGAAAGTAGTAATTAGATCATTCTTTAATTAGGATGGAAATGGCTAATGGCTGATAAAAAATTCGTGGATTTTTGTGTGAATTAAGGTTGTTCTACTTTTTATAGAGATCTTTCAAGTTCTTGACAAGGTGATCTTTTTGATGGAGGGTTCTTGATTGTGTGTCCATGGTTTTCAGAGGTTTTATGGTTTAATGGAAGATAAACCGGTGGCTTCATCGAACCCAAACCTGCAAGTGTCGGTTTCATTTCGTAGGTTTGAGGATGGGATGATATACTTTCATGGGAGAAGTTCTCTGCTTTCTCTCCAAACAAGTACTCGGAGGAAGTTGGTAAGTTTTGCAACTCCGGGTTCAGTTTCTCAAAAGAAGGCCTATTTTGAAGCTCATTACAAGAAGGTCGCTGAGAGGAAAGCTGAGATCATGGATCATGAGAAACAAAAAATGGACAAGAACATGTCTTTTAGATTGGTCGTTACAGATCAGGGAAGTATGGAAGGCGAAATTGGTGAAGAATGTAATTAATGGGAAAATTCACTTGTGAAGAAGATAAGCATGTGACTGACATTGCTATTCAAGTGAGTGTAGACGAGGTTAACGAAGAAACTAGCTATCATCGTCAAGGAATGTTCAAAGCTCGGTTGATCAGGTGAAAGAAGAAGAAGTTGACAACAGTCTTGGTTGTCTTAAGCTGGAAGAGGTACTACAAGTGCATGAGAAAGAAGAGATAAAGGTGGGAGCGAACGTTCTACCGAATCATACAAAATGCAACGCCAATAAAGGAGACAGAGAAACCCTCAAAACTAACCAAGAAGGCTGGAAATGTGGTGATCAATCGCACCAGAAACTCTCACAATTTCCAACTTCCAAGGTATTGGGCACAGCAAATAGACAAATACATGAGAAAGGTAAACTGTATATAGCTTGTAATATATGATCTATGTGATTGTGACGACAGATGGAAATTGTTTGATAAAACAGAAGGTTTGCAAGATATAATATATAATGAAGAACTACGAGGGATTTGATAGAATAACTTATCTAGTTTCCAAGAATTGCTTATTCCATACCATCAGTAAAAGACAGCTGCATATTTAATAATGAAAAAAATAGAAAAACCCACAACAACGTACAAACCCAAAGTAATAACCAGTTCATTGACAAGTCCGGGGTGTGCCTTAGCTAGGGGCTTACATGACGAATACAATTTTCGTAAATGCGGCACTCCAACGTCGTCGTCCTATTAAGGGCTGGCAAATTCAAATTCAAATTAAAGAAAAAACTATCTATACTAAAACAGGAAAATTTTATGATGACAAAAAAACAGGAAAATTTTATTAAAAATACTTAAACTAAATTCATTAAATTCTTTAATACCCAAACTTTTTGCTATACATTTTAATATATCAACTAATTATTTTGTTCAGTTAATACACTATTTTGCGAATAAAAATATTTGTTATAGAAAATTTGTTGTTGAAAATTTGTTGTTCTACTATTTTGGTGAAAAATTGTTGGTTTCAGTTTTATGAAAAATATATATTTTTATGATGAGAATTTTTTTTTAATGATTTTGGCATATGAAAAACAAGTCCACTATATACTTGCCGTCAAAACAAAATTCTGTAATTTGTGTATGGAAATCACTCAAGTTAAAAATATATTCGATTCTGCAACTTCAGCACAATGTTGCTTTTTAGAAAAAGACAAGTATATATATATATATATATATATATATAATTAGTTTAAGTTATAATTGTGAAGATATTTTAGACTTTTTAGTAATTTAGATGCATATTCAAACTAGTTTCAAATGCTTTTAATATCAAAGCTTTTAATGCATTTAAGATATGCATATTGCATCCAATAATTAATTGTTTCTACTTTATGTTTAATTGTAACCACATAAACAATATCTCTATTGCATTTGGATGCAGTACATGGATGAGCAAATGAACAGTACCCGCATAAGATATAGTTCGCACTTGGTGCCTCGCTTGATTAGGATGGGTTTTGGACGGCTCATTGTGAGTGTTTTTTTGTCCACTGTGGGGCGAAAAGCTCGGTGGTGCTCGAATTTTGGAGCCCCCATTTCCTTCCAAGTTCCTCCTCGCGGACATTGTCTCTTTTGCTCCACCTACCCATGACATATAGAGCGTTGATTCTTTAGTAAATTTGACGGTAATTTGTCGTTTAAGCTATATGTGAACTAACTAATAAAGTAAAACTGTAAAAGCTTCAAAACTAGTCTACATCTAACAGAGGTAGAAGACTCACTTAATTTACGGTGTTCCATATGAGCTTCAACAAAATGTGAAAGTACGATAAAAAGAAGGAAGAAAATGATAGACGAGAGTATAGAGCCTGCCATCTAAATACTATTGGGTGATGATCACTTTGATTCCATTTTCAAGCATTTATATAGATTGGAGGAGAGGAATGGAGTTGACGCTATGGACGACTTGTGTTTGTATTATCTTGACGCGTCTTTAGATTTACTCCGTCAAATGGGTTGGAATTGCGTTCTTTTTGTGGGGTAACTTTGTATTTTCTTTATTTTCCAGTTTTGTTAATTTCAATAACAACAAAATATTACTACAAAAAAAAAACTCACAATAGCGACTGCTAAAAAGCAAGTAAAATATGGGCTGTCCACGAATGAATATTCGTTAACGGACTTGTTACGTTTAACGACGTTGAGAAGTTATTAAGCCAGCAAGAGACCACGGAACACACCAAATTATTGAGTCCCTGAATAACATGTTCAGAGTTTTTGAATAAGATACTAATTAGGGCTGTTTAGAAATTTATTAATTTTCTTCTAAAATAATTAAAATTTTAAGGACAAGACTTGGGGTACTCTCAAATTCACCTCAATTGTTATCACCAATCAAAGTACCATGTAGGATTAGTAAAAAAAGGAAACAAAATTAAAAAGAAAAAAAGGGAAAGAAGTAAAAAAAACGTAGACTAATTTTTGTAACCATCTATGGCTTCTTCTTCATCACCAATACATAATTTTAAAAGCTTTTTTATCATCTACACAGAATATTGAAAGTTTTATTTGTCAAATTGGTGTCTACAATTCTCTTCCCTTATATCTTAAATCTAAACCCAAAATACTAAACCCTAAACCCAAAATACTAAATCCTAAACCCTTGGGTAAACCCTAAACCCTTGGGTAAATCCTAAATTCTTGGATAAAGAGATATTCCAAAGGTTTAGAGTTTATCCAAGGGTGTAGGATTTATCCAAGGGTTTAAGGTTTAGTTTTTAGAATTTACCCAAGGATTTAGGGTTTAGTGTTTTGGGTTTAACAATTTGACAAATAAAGCTTTCAATATTCTGTGTGGATGATAAAGAAGCTTTCAATATTTTGTGTAGGTGATGAAGAAGAAGCCATGGATGGCGTTAAAAAAATTAGTCTACGTCTTTTTATTTTTTTCTTTTTTTTTTTAATTTTGTTTCCTTTTTTTATTAATCTTACATGGCACTTTGATTGGTGCTAACAATTGAGGTGAATTTGAGAGTTCACCACAGGGGTGAACCCAAGTTTTGTTCAAATTTTAATTCAGGTTTATCACTCTACATTTTCTTTTTTCAATTTTAGCAATCTCTACTTATTGAGAAAGTTTTCCTTTTCTTTCTTTTCCTGTGATCACTGCCTACTTAAATAAAAATGTTAAGTCCTGAACTTAGTAAAGAAATTTATTTTACCAAAATAGTATATGTAGAAAGATATTCTTTTTACGCGTTTATAAAAATATCATCAATGTTGCATTCCTGTTTTTGTTTTTATTTACTGATCAGACAACCGTTTCGAATCGGCATGAAACGCTATTTCTATAAAAATAAGCATTTGTATGTATAATTTTCTTTGTGAGCACAACTGAACCTATTCTGGGAATACTTCATTGTCTAAATCTCAGTCTTCTGTAAAGAAAGAAAACGTCTCTTATTTACTGAGAAACGAAGAAACCGCGCCAAAGTCATTGCATATGTCTATATGAGTCTTGCTCCATCTGCATCCGATCTTGCTGCTCTTACAAGCACTAGAAAGTCATTGATTATGGAACGGATGGGAGATAAAGACATTGTAAAACGTGCTTTTAAAACATTTCAAAAGAGTTATGACTTCACAAGTTCTGTCAACGAGCAAAGGCAGGTATATTAGTATCCAATTTATGTTTTTTGTTTTCACCAGAGTATCCAGTGATCAGCTGTTTAAAGTTTAGGATCCTGCAAAAGAAACTAGCCAACTAGTATTCCGTCACGTCAGAAGGAAAATGGCAGGTATATATATGCTCATGTCACTTGCAGTCTCTTAATTGGTTTTACGGAAACTCATCATTCTCATGTTTGAGTCTTACTTTTATGTTCTTGTCCTAAACAACAGGTCTACAAAATCAAGTCACCTGGAGAAGAGAAGTGTTATTCGTTCAACATCTAACGGACTCACATGTAGGTAATGTGTGTGAACTCTTGCTAATGCTTTTTTCACGGTGTTCAGCTTTCCAAATCTGGTGCAATACATGTAGAGAAGACACGCGTTCAGAAGAACTCAAAGGTTTACAGAGTTTTTTCACTTTTTAAGTACAAGATATATCTAGTCTCATTACTTTTTTTATGTGTTTTAACAGGCTGGAGTTATTGACACCAAAACCCGGAGAGACTCTCTTAAACCGAAAGCAAAATCCATGCAGGGTTCTCGTCCTGTACGTTCCTTACCAAAAGGCTCTTCAGAAAAGGTGTTATGGTAGTTTCATCCGTTCCATTTTAGTGTGATCGTTGTCCACCAATGTTGTTCCATTGTAAACTTTTAAGTCTTTTTATACGTATATATATCAAGAAAGTTTACGAGATACTCCGACCGTTCATTTTAATCGTCGTTCTAGATTCATGCACACAGATTAAAAAAAACTTATGATTTTATATTTTTTCAATATAAAAATATAATTATCTATACACCTAACCACTGAAAAATTTTATTAATAAATTTTGTATTGAAATTATAAAATGACACTTATTTTAAAAACAAAATTTTTTTCTACAACGATAATTAAATTAAAATGGATGGAGTATATTTTTATAGGAAAAAAAGTTTACAAGATATATAATGAAGAATTGCTTATTCCATAAATAATACATGAGTTGCATAGTTATAAACAGTTCACTGAGAAGTCCCGGGTGTGCCATAGCTAGGGGCTCATCTTACATTTATCACTGGATTCATTGAATTTGTAGCTGCATGTCTTATTATTGCTTCCTACAATCACTGTGGCAATTTTTGATTAACGAAAAGGAGAATGTTACATAAAAACAAGATTTCTAGATGTAATTTAAAAATTTCTTTCAGAAAACTATTTTAAAACTAGGAATCACCACAACCATGTCCAAATAGACAGTGATTAGCTTTTCGGAGACCCGAAGCGATATTTAAAAATATAATTTCAATATTTTATAAATGTAAATTTATACATATTCAATATAGGGAAAATTATATTCAGTATTTATATGTTGTTTATAAATATATAATTTAAGTGCGAAAGAAAAATAAATAAGACAGTATTCAGTATTTAAACATTATCTGTAATTGTATACACATCTTCAGAATTAAAAAAAAAAAAAACACTATTTCTTACGGTTGAACCTAGTACTAAATAGTTTAACTAGATAACAATAAACACTATCGCGCAAAAAAAAAGATAACAATAAACACTTCACAAAACATATAATCAACTTATAAAAAGTTTACCATATAAAAAGCTAAACATTTATATGTAAATTTTTTTGTTTCAAAACTTGTTTAATATTCAAAATTTTAACCTTAAAATACAAACTTTATTTGAATATATGTTACCAAACTCTAATAAATGGACTATCTATATTTGTTCATCGATATGAAAAAAACAATTCAGTTTTGCTAAATTTAGATTTACATAATTTTTGTTCATATTAATATGATTTCAAATTATTTTTAATCAAAATATTTTTCAAAATTTTATAAATTAATTTTAAGAATAAATACATAAGAAATCTTTTCGAGAATGTTTCATTGTCTTCTCCTTCGTAAGAATATAATGATAAAAGTGCTTACAAGTTTTTGTTAGATATATATATCTCACATATTGCATTTGAATGAGAAAATGAGCAGTACTATAGCCTGTAATTTGTGGCGTTGCTTGATCGGGTTGGATTTTGGACGGCTTATCTTGAGTGTTTTTCTGTCCGGACTGCCGTGACTTGCTCCCAGGAGTTGCAATTTTGGAATTACCGTGCCCGTTAAGTTCCTCCTCATGGCCATTGTCTCTTTTGATCCACCTATAGATTAGACGACGTATAGAGCGTCAGTTATTTAGTAAGTTCGATGCTAATTTGTCTCCAGTTAAGCTATATATATGAAATAACAAATAAACTAAAACAGCGACTGGTTTAGAACTATCTAACAGAGGTAGAAGACTCACTTAATTTACGGTGTTCCATATGAGCATCAACAAAATGTGAAAAAATGATAAAAAGAAGAAAGAAAATGATGGAAGAGAGCAATGGTCACTTTTTTGTCTAAATGTAATGGTCACTTTGATTACATTTTTAAGCATTTATATAGAATAGAGGGGAAAGAAACATAATGGAGTTGACGCTATGGACGACTTATGTTGTGGTTGTCTTAGCTTGACGCGTCTTTAAGGTTTACTCGATCAAATGGGTTTGCACTTTGTCAAAAAAGAAGAAGAGGGGTTGGGTTATCAAAAAGTTATTGTCGGCTAACACTGTATTCTTTTTGAAGAAAAATTGTATTTTCTAAGCAAACTTTTTATTTTCCATTTTATTAATCTTAATAACAATACATTATTGCTGCTATAGAAAAAAATCTTAGTTGCAACTGCTGAAAGTAACAACATGGGCAATTCACCTATATTCATAAACACTAAACAGGCTTGCTATGTTTAACGACGTTGAGAACAAGTTAAGAAGCCAGGAAAAGACTACAAAATACCTCTTCGTTGACTCAGAATTGAATTCGACTCCTTTCCACCTATATATTTAAAAATACTTTGAATATTGCCTTCCACTGAATTAAATAACATAAACATAAATTGTTAACTCACTGGTTTGTTAGATTGAATAATCAAACAATATCTGTGAGTTATAGACATAATATCACCAGAGCAAGTTCAAGCAGAAAAAGCAACTCAAATGCAATCGGTTAGTCTTTTATTCTTTCTAAAGTTCTTACCATCCTTGATATAAAAAGAAGAGAAGATTGAGTTTATAAGACCCAATTCTATGTCTAAGTTTGACCTTGAGCACTGTAACATAGTTGATGTTCATGTGGTATTTTTTTACAGACTGATGAGATTCTGAAGCAGAGAAATGAAATTCACTCAGCTTATTCAACGGCTCCATTTATAGAGAGGAGCTCGAGCAAGAACAGACTCAGAAAGAGCTTGTTCAAAAAGGCAGTGGTTGAGGCAGAAGAAGAAGAAGAGGAAGAAAGCAGCAAACAGAGGAACAAGAAACCAAATACGTGTGACGAGTCTGAGACAATCAAGAAGAAAAGCCGATGGTACAATTTACATTTTAAATTGGACAAGAAAAAACCTTGTTAAGTCTATTGTAAATCATTTTGGATATTTTTTCTCCTTCCAAGTTTTTTGTTTCTCCTTCCAACTTTATTAATCAAAACCATTTGTTTTGATAATTATTATTTGAAATGACAATGGCATGTCCCATACATACACAAAAACGTTGTTTTCTTCTCTAAGTTCTCCTGCATTCGGTTGGCATGGCGTAGCATACAGATTGGAACGCTTACTATATGTTGAAACTCCTCGTCTGAAATAAGATATAGCCTTTGAATGTTATGACCCATCACGAAATCATTTGGGTTGTAATGTATAGGCCCAGGCCCAGGCCCAGTAGTACATACAGTCCACAATGCCTTGTAGTAAAGAGGTTTTGTATCCCACATCGGTAAACTGAGAAGTTTGGATACTCGAGATGTTAGTATAAATTCAGTTCACACTCCTCGCACAGAAACCACGCAGCCATGTGGTGAGCACAAAGCGAACTATTCTTTCGCCTTTTACTAAAGAATACCGTGTGTTCTCCATGCTAAATGGCATACGCCTATTTTTGGAGGGTTCCACTTTCGAGTGGACCCAAACATTTTCTAGTCCAAAATTTATGTTGAGAGATTTTGCTTCTACAATCCTCCTTCATAGAGTTGAATCGTCAAAATGCTTACTGGGTTGCTGATAATACAAAATGATCTGTTTAAGAAAGATGGTTTCGAAATAGATAAAAATAATGCTCGACGGTTAAAACATGACTTCATCTAACTTTCTTAAGTAGCTTTGGAAGCTCCATGACAACGATTCAATAGCGTAGATTACTTGCTGCTGACAATTAAAAAATAACTTGCTCAACACTAAATGATACGTTTCTGTTCTGGTTAGCATTTATGTTGTATTCTAACTGGAGCGATTTGGCCGGGTAGGCGATGAGTGAAGGAGGAGTAAACTTTGTGTGATTGGAGGATTAGTGAGTTTGTGGACGTAATATCGAGGTAAAAATTTTGATTCAACTTTTTGAATTTACAGGAATGCATCTGCTTTGTTTAGGAGCATCTTTGGTCGATGATTTTGTAATAACAAGGCAATTGTGACTGAAAAAGTAAGATAAAGAAATTAATATCTAAGGAGACATAGCCTCTTTGAGTTGCTTGATGTGAACCATGGTGAATCCACTCGACACCAACATTGAACAATCACTCAGCGCCAAGCTTAACAAATGGATATTGAGTAAACAGCGAAGAACTCAAATTCTCTACAATAGTCAATTAAAAAATGTCACTAACGGGGACGAAGGAAGTTATAGCTGGGATCGAGTGTTGCTGGCTGTAGTCAATGGTTTGCCAGAGAAGTTATCGACTATGCTATTGAGATACAGCTTTCAAGTTGTTGTCTATGCATTGTGGCTTGAGAGAAATGCGAGAAGAGTAGGGGAAGCAGAGCAACCAACTGCTTGTTTGATTGCAAGATTGGACAAGTTGGTAAGAAACAGAGTAACATCCTTAAGAGAGAAGAATAGAGCAAAATATGAGAAAGCAATGGCTATATGGTTTGGAAGAATTTGAGTTTGTAGAAGTTTGAAGTTTGTCTTGAGTTTTTCTTTTTCTTTAAAAGCATATCAGTTTACTCTGTAATCAAGTTTTTTTGAGATGAATAAAATTTAAAATTCTTTCAAAAAAAAAAAAAAAAAAAAATGTCACTAACACATTTTTCCTTTTCTAAGGTTTCAAAATTTCTATCAATGTGACAAGAAACTCGAAGTACGGGAACTGCGTATCAACTTCTTTCCCAATAATAGTTCCAGTTCTACGATTCCCAAGTATAAAAAGTTCTGAATCACAGTGCAAAGCTGAAGTAAATAGACGACAAATGATCATTTATTTTCTGTCTCTTCTCTGGGAGATTCTACAATGGTTTGCTATTCACTTTCTGAAAGAAGTCTCTATGGCACATCCTTGCTGCTCACAAGTTTCTAGTGGCTTTGTCAAGATATGATAAATACAAACTATTGTTGTGATTCTTACAACTTTTTTCGTCACACCGTCTTTGGCTGTATCTATTGGCTTCATCTCCGAGATATATCCTCTTCTTCAGATACTTTTACTTTACTAGAAGTTCCTACAGAAAAGAATTTTTACAATCCCATATCATGAATCAAGGCAGTTGCAGATGATGTCTAAGAAACCATTATAAAGAACAAGAGAGATACTATGAGATAACAAAATATCATCTTACTTGGAAAAGATAAAGGCAAAAGAGAGCCAAACATACCCTCACTCTTAAGTCTGAAGCTATAAAGCTGTAGAGTGAGTTCTTCATCCCAACAAAACAAATATATTCTTCGGCATTGAGGAACCTTTATAAAGGCACTAACCGGATGATCAAACACCTGCCATTAACATAAAAGAAAAAAAAAGAGTTTCTTCTGTGCGTGTTCCTAAAGAAAGAATAGACATAACAAAAGAGATTGTAAAGTCAAAAAGATGTATTCACCGATGATCCAGCTTGAGCCTGACCACAGTTACCAGCACTGTGGGTTTAAGCCAGGTTTTAGTCTGCGTCAGATGGTGGTCGTTACGGTACGGTTCAGATAAAAATTAACCGAAAATAATTTTGTTCGGGTAGTCACCGGTTTGATAATAAAAAATGTAAATACAAGATTTGTATTACGTTCGTGGCTCAAGTACGCAACAGGTTTCGTGGTGTAGTTGGTTATCACGTCAGTCTAACACACTGAAGGTCTCCGGTTCGAACCCGGGCGAAGCCATAACCTTTTTCTTTTTGGCGAAGTACTTAATGGGCCTCTCTTGGGCTCATTTACAGATACAAATCCATTAGGCCCTTACTTTATCAGCCCCCGCCTCCTTTAAAACAACGATGGATTCCATCATTCCATGTCTATATTAATTTCATCATTCATGCGATCGTACAAACTGAATTTCATCATTCCAATACGAAGAGTTAATTTATAAGCGAATACGAGGATCTTTAATACATGAGAAAAAGAACAAATTAAATGAGAGAGTCAAATGCAGATAGAAGCAAATCAAATTAATTATATCTACCTTTTTACCAAAGAGACACTGATATTGGTAATAGTATCCATAGTTTTTGTTTTTGAACAACAGTATCCATAGTTTATGTTTGACAATTTTAACATATATTTTGAAATTTAAATAACAGATATTTAGTAATGGGACTTAATTCAATTTGTTATTTGTAATGTTTGGAATTGTGTTAAAGACATCATCAGGTTTTTAATTTCCGGTTGGTAAAATTGAGTGTCATGAGCAGTTAATGAGATTTTAGTCACAATCACTTTCTATTGGTAATCAATTTTGCATGGGTTTACATGATCCTTTTAAGTAACAAAATGCAATCAGTCACGTATGGTATGGTTCCGATTAGTTACTGCATTAAGAAGATCTATCAATTAAGTGTGAAAACCTGATACATACTTTCAACGAAAAAACCCGAAACTAATCCATCTTGAAGAAAACCAAACTTTTGGTAGATCATGAACGTTTCAGCAAAAGTTCATGTATACAGAAAAATGTTCGTGTATCAATCCATTTATAGTAAAAGATATCGGACGCATTTTGAAAAAAAACAGAATAACTAACCAAAAACCCATGTGAAATCTATAGGAATGTCTAACGAGGAACTTTCATGAAACTGAATCGCAAACCAAAAATGGGTCCAATAATATCTAGATTTTTTTTCAAACCAAAAAAAAAATCTAGTATCTTCCCCAGAAAAAAAACAATTTTTTAGTAAAAAAAAACAAATTAAAACTAGTTAGCTCACAAAAATTTCTGGTGTGTGTTTTGAATTTATCGTCATATAATTAAATCTATATGTATTCCTCTAGTCACATTTTTATTTACTTTCTATTATTTTTATATATAGTGATAAAATATATATTTTTAGATATTATTTCAATACATATTTCAATCAAGTTTAATTCATATGGTAACTTTATTTTTTTGTTATTTGAAAAGTAAGAAATAGTGTTAAGATAATGGATACTCATCATATAAGTAGCTAAAATTAGTAAGTTGATTGATCTGAATGTTCGCTAATATTTATTTCATGATACTCATTAGTTAAAATTTGTCCTCGTTCATTGAATTCGTAACAGCTATTATGTATGGATCCAATTAATTGCTCTGTTAAGCAGAAGAAAATAGTTAACACTCTTTCTATATTCTTCATTTTTAAGAAAAAAAACCATATTTAGTGACTCATGAAGTTGTGATATGAACAATCGGTTAAATTGTTACAAAAAAAAAACAATCGGTTAAATTTGCTTGTTTTGTAGCTATTATCATTTCTAGTTAAGAGACAAATTAATTAGCAAAAATTCTCATCTCCGGTGGAACATCACTTTCACTGACGACTCACAAAAGCATATGATACATCCATCCCATTACACATGTTATTTTTGTCAAAAGTAACAGACTTAATTATCTTGATTAGAAATCAAACAAATCAAACCAAAGCCCTATTTTTATATGATATTTTATATAATGAAATCAAACATTCTCCACGGCCTTTTGAACAGTAGAAACCTCTAAGCCTGAAATTATTGGTAATAAATCTTATCTTAGAAATCGAACTAAACAAACTAAAAACCCTATCTATTTATAAAAAAAAATATCGGTTACCACAAGATTTGTAGTAACAAGTGCCTACTTCATAATATTTAATAGTTATATTATTTCTTAAAAATGTGTTATATATATAAATTTATATGATATTTTATATAATGAAATCAAATATAATGAAATCAAATATTTCCAAATCATTTTAAATAATACTATCCTAGTCTATTTAGCAGATATTATCAAGTGTATATATCATTAAAAAAAATTTGTAATTCAAATATTAATACATTGTTTTGATAAAATTATAGACCCCTAATTAGAAATTAGTCAATTAACTATGACGCTAATGACTTGGAGTGATTAGTAAAAACTATCTTGATTTTTGTCACACTGGCATCAGTTAGTCGTTCTTAAATTAATATGTTGTAAAAGAGAATCAATAACAGCGTAAATTACTTCGCTTGGTTAGAGTTAATTTGGCCTGTATGGTTACATTATTTTCCATGTGCCAAATGAATATTAACTGAGTGTCAGTAAATTGTAAATGCTGAAACCTTTGTTTATAAATAGAAAGATTCGATATGGTGAAAATGTTATATGAGTGGGCTTAGGTTAAAAAAACTAGATGAAGCAATTTGCGAACGATCTCCCTCTATATAAACACATATTCATCGAGAGTGGATTATAATCAAACCCACAAAAACATTTACTTTATATTTTTGTTAAAAGAGAGAGAGAGAGAGATAATGGCAACATACAAATCTTCTGGGAAGCTTGACCTAGAATCTCCTGCAGTCGAATTCATTGAACACTTAACCAGAAAGAAAAACCATGCTTCATTCTTCTTTGCTGCGGGTAAAATGATCAACTCTTCCAACTTTCATTTCATGTTTCTTGATCATCAATCAAAACCCTTAATTATTTGCTATGTTTCACTGTAGCGGACTTGAGGTTCGAAGTCGAGCCGAAGGATTCGGAGACAAGAAAAGTGACCATGAGCATACTTGGGAACCTAATCTCGGGAAGCTACAAAACAGTCGAAGCAACATTCACCGTCGCTCTTGGGGACGACACGACAGCTAGCTGCCTGGCGTACACCTTTGAGTTCGAGAAGATTAACAACCATAACATCGAAGATAAGAAGATCGTTGAATCTCTACTCACGTACATCCGTTTAAGCGATGTCAGCTATAAGAGGAAATTTAAGCACAACTCCATTGACGCTGGGTATCCGGCTGAAGAATGCTTTAAAGATTTCGTCAGCGCATTTGAAGAAGATGGTAAACGGTTCTACTTTGGTTTATAATTATATCATTTAATTCATATTTACAGATTCAAACCCTAACTTTCTTATGTTCACCAAAAAAGATGAGGTGGAGATGGTTGGTGTGGATTGGCAGAAAAGGACATTTACGATGAGTTTCATCAGCGCTCCTTCCATGACGGAAAATTTCGAGACGGTCAAAGTAACTATCACTATTATTCCTAAGAAAGAAGGTAGCCGCGTGAAATGGAGCATCGAGGTCGAGAAGATTGATGATGACACCCAAGAACCAGACTCGTTCCTCTTCATAGCCTGTTCTATCCGTGAGACTATCCAGAGCAAGTTACACAAATAAATGCTATAAATCGAAAGGTTCATCTACATATAGGACCGTCTAAATAAAGTGGCACTTATATCTATTTATATGTCTGCGTTCATTGCAGTGTTTGCATGAATTTCTTATAACAGTTGGTATTGGGAATGTATGGACCTTGTAGTGCTCTTTGAATAATATATCTATTTGCATATTATTGTTGGACGATGATTCTAATATATTGAAAAGGCTAATTTAACAATCCGCATTTCGTCACTCAGATATAAGCTACTCACACATTAATTAAGACTAGAAAGCTACCTCCCCGCAAGCGCGGGGTTTGTTTATCATCTTTCAATTTTTTGTTGTTTAATTTATATATATATATTGCATTTACTATTTAGAGTAGAAATTTTATACTTATAATAATTTGGCTAGTTTAAGATGCTAATTTTTGGATAATAAGACAAATGTATCTTCATTGCAAAAAAGATCATCTGAATGATTAGATCAAAATTCTTTATTTTTATAAATTGCATTTTTATAGAATGTAACTTTTCTTTATTAAATAAGTTCACAACATTTTAAGAAAATTTAAGCATATATATTACTATTTATCATATTATTGTTACATATTAACTTAAACACATTATCTTAGAATCATATATATAGTTTAAAGCTTATAATATCATCTTTTACCATAATTAGATCGATTTTAAGGAAAAAGTAATATTCTAAATTATGATACACAATTGCATTTCTATTTACAATGGGCAATGGACCATAAATTACACTTTCTTTGTGTTATATTGTGTAGTTCATGAATTTATTATGTTTTATTAGTTGTAGTTATTTGTATGATAGTAAACTTTGAATCTTTTTTTTTTTTGAACAAACAGAAATTCATTACTAAATCAGAGTTTACACCCCATGGTTGGGGTTCATTACAGACATGGCTAAAGCTGCTTTTGCCACAGAGTCAGCTTCACCATTGAAGTTTCGAGGAATGAAATCAAAGGAAATTACATCAAAGAAATTCATAAAATGGTAGATATCAAACATGATACCGAACAGTTCAGGCTGTGTCCCTCCCCTCTTCAAGAGCTTGATCAAAGAGAGAGAATCAGATAGAACTGCCAGGGATCGGACGTTTGAATAGACAGCAAGCGCGACGGCTCGATGGACAGCAATGGCTTCCGCCATTAACGCTGATGAGACATGACTGTGGGCTTCCAAAACGTTGGAGAGGTTTCGTTCATTAGCTCCCGAAAAAATTCCCCCAATACCGCATTCACCAGAGGTAGCGTTCCAGGCCGCATCTACTTTACACACAAGCATCGTTGGTGGGTAGTTCGGAGGGGGACGTACTGAGTTCTGCTGCTGACCGCATGAAAGTCGCTGGATAGAAGTCGATGTAGGAGTCCTCGCCTGAGCATCATTCCACTCTTTTGCATCCCTTATGCTCAAACTTTGAATCTTTTATGTTAAGAAATAAAATATGAAACTTTTTGGAATTGGTTTAGACTGAAAACTAATTGGAAATTACATAAATATAAAAATAGTTATATTAAAAACACTTTTTAAAATGATCATTCTACCATAATCGTTTTAAGTAACAAAATGCAGTCAGTTACTACATTAAGAAGTCTGAAAACTTTGTACATTCTTTTCAACGTAAGAACCCGCAACTAATCCATCTTGAGTAAGACAAACTTTTTATGAGTCAGAGTGGAGCAGTTACATGTCTAAATCCGTTTATAGTAAAAGTTATTGTATAAATCCAGTTATAGTAAAGAGATTCATGAACAAAAACTTTCATCTCTGTTGGAGAATAATCACTTTAATAATTTATATCCCTTTTGCAATACTAGTGATTTTTCTCTTCTAAATTTCCATTATAATAACCTCTAATTTAGACAAAAGAATCCAGAAAAGAAAATCAAACGCAGGCACACATGAGCATTCACTAGTCAAACCATTTAGAGTTCATATCTATTTTTCTTTGGGATAAACTTTAGCTAAGTTCATATTCACCGGCAATATTTTCTAAAGATGTAATTAAGGAAATCAATTACGTAAAACAACTGCGTGCTTGGAGTTAACTGATACGCTAGGCACAGGCCTGCATAATTATTACTCCCATGTACCATCCATACCACACTGGTTAAAAAAGTGACAGCTCATTGTTTTAACCTTTGGGAATCATTGACGTCAGCCTCTTGCATTGAATTAATGATCTTTCTGTAAAAAAAGAACAGAAGAGTTTGAAATAAAGCGAGAGAGAGACGAGCGAGGTTGCTTCCCCCTCGTTTAACTGTTTTGTCGCATTCAAAAGGACACTGAAGGAGAGTTTAATAAAAAGAGATGGACAGCTAGCTCTCGTCTTCGGTTCTTACCACTGTAACAATTGCAAAGAAGGAAAGCAACTCCTTTTATTTTAACAGTGGTTAAAAAGGGAGAGGTAAGAGTAATATTAAGTAAAGCGATGACCAGTCAAAAAGCTTCCTATTTCCTCCTCTTATATTTGTATATCAAACAACAAAATCATAATCCAATATCACGCAACCTGAGAGAGAGAGAATACAGAGAAGAAGAAGAAGAGAAGAGAAGAGATGGCTTCATTCATCGACATGTCAAGGGTTCCATTCATCCCTGGTCTGTGTCTCTTTCTGTCTTTCTCCTTTTAACATGAAACTTTGTGGCAAAGATTACTCTTTTTGGACCCTCCATGAACGTAAAGTTTCATCCTTTATTGCAATCTTAGTTTTGATACTCCCTTATTTGGCTCTGTTCAAGTGTTTAACATGAAACTTTGTCGCAAAGATTTACTCTTTTACGACCCTCCATGAACGTAAAGTCTCATCCTTTATTGCATCTTAGTTTTGATACTCTCTTATTTAGCTCTGTTTAAAGTGTTTAACTTGTTGCAAAGAAGATTGAAAAAAAAATAAACATGACACTTTCTCGCAAAGATTTGCTCTTTTTGGACCCTCTATGAACGTAAAGTTTCATCCTTTATTGCAATCTTAGTTTAGATACTCTCTTATTTGGCTCTGTTTAAGTGTTTATTAACATGAAACTTTGTCTCAAAGATTTACTCTTTTTGGACCCTCCATGAACGTAAAGTCTCATCCTTTATTGCATCTTAGTTTTGATATCTCTTATTTGGCTCTGTTTAAGTGTTCAACTTGATTTAATCTTTTAGATTCTCCATGAGAAAAAAATAAAGTTTCCCTTTTTATTGACTCTGTGTCTGTCTGCGTTCTGTTTTGTGTAATGAAACAGGGAGGTTGCACGCGACGAACCACCCGTACCAGAGATACGGTCCGAAGGGTTTCATGGAGATCAAGGTCCTTCGCAACGACAGCCTCTACGTCCGCGTCGACTTGCCCGGAGTTCCAGACGACGCTGTCCGCCACAGAGTCGACGCCGTGAGACAAAAGCTCGTCTTTTTCTCCGGCGAAGAAACTCTCCGCGACGGCCTCAAGGCTGAGGACGTTCGCGAGTACTCTGGATCCGCCGGTCTCGGCTGCGACTGCTGCGAGATCACCGGGGTTGATTCCAAGATGAAAGATGGAGTCTTGAGGATGATTGTGTCAAGGGTCAAAGTCAAAGACCACGACAACAAGTGTGCCCACTTTGTCCCTCCCAACGCAGGTTCGAATCCCCACCCATTCAAAATAATCACACCGTTTTGTGTAAAATTTAATTTAAAAAAAAAAAAAAATTTAAAAACGATCCTTTTTTGTTGTGTGTTTTTGAAAGGCAAGTCTGGAAGATACGATTACCAGCGATCATCTGATCCAAGATACATATACGATTTGAGCTCATTCAACATGGATGATATACTGGAGGATCATCCCTTTGTGGTGAAAGGCCGCCGCAAGGATGTAGTCGCTCGCAAGCGAACGTCTGACGGATCTTTCCACTTCTCGGTGGACATGCCGGGTGTCTGCAGCGACGACATGTTCGTGCTTCCCAACGAGAACGAGATCAAGTTCTACGGCGAGAACAAGGAGGTCTACGAGCACGACGAGAGTTGCCGCATTTTCGTTGGAGCCGTCGACAAGACATGCTGTTCCCATGGGATTCCTCTTTTGAGCCACGACATTGCTTGGGATGCAGAGTTTGGTGTTCTCAAAGTCCGTGTTTCACCTCCTCCTCCTCCTCGCAACAACAACACTGAGTAATCATCATATCACTACTCTATCCGCTACGTTTTTCATTTCACTGTTTTTTAAATGTTTTCTGAGACCTTAATTATGGATTGAACTATGTTGTGTGTTTTTATTTGAGACTATTGTTTATGTGCTTTTGTGTTTCTTATGGAATCCTCTGTGACCAGTCATTTGCACTGCTTTCCCATTGTCTAATTTGTTTTTTTACATTTAAGCTGGCGCAAACCGATTGAACTTGAATTCTTTAAAGATAAGAAGATGAAAACATATAAATCTGACAAGGAAAAGTTATAGGATAGGAACATAATGAGAAGTGACTGATCATGAAGCATTTTCTCTTTGAAACACATGGGCAGTTGAATCCTCGAATTTTGCTAAAACTCGAACCACTATGTAATATATTCCACAAGTTTTAACCTCGCAAGTCTTGTGCTCACTGTTCTATGGTGGCTGAACACCATTCCTCCCTAAAGGAAGTGCAAGTCCAAGACCTAAAAAATGTTCTAAGCATGTGACTTGAATAGAGACTTTCATATTCAAAACTAAAATGGTTCTTATTTTAGTTTACATGTTTTTTATTGTCGTATGTTCCTTTCTTAAACTAAAATAAGAACCATTTTCAGTGTTGATGAAGCATTCCCACCTAAGCTAAGTCCAACACCCACCAATTGAATGAATTGATCAAATATTTTGAGAACCATATTCAGTGTTGATGAAGCATGGGTTTGCGAAGTTTGGGTGTGGGCTGTAAACCCATGCTTCATCAACACTGAATATGGTTTGTAAACCCAGCCCACTTGACAACCATATTGAGTGTTGATGAACCATATTCAGGCGTTGAATCTGTTTTTGAACTATTCTTCTTCTTCTGTTCACCTATTTTTATACCAACTTGTTTTCCACTTGATTTGTCTCATAGCTTTCACACAAAGATTGAAATAAGGTATATCCCCTTCTTATTAATCAAGAAGCATTTTTAAAGAATAACCTTAAATGTGTAAGTTATTTACATGAGTGCCATGCTGACGTGTCAGCATCATATTCACTCTCAGCCCATATATAAAATCACCCTTGATTCACTAGAGAAATTACATAGAAATGCCATTGTGGTACCACTCGAATTTCCTCATATACATTATAGTTCAAAATGAATAATTGGACGATTTCGTGTAAAAAGGAAAGTCAAAGATATGTCCGATTTCATCATTTCATGTTTAAGGAAAGTCAAAGATCATTACTATTTTTCTTAATTCTATTTCCCATTAACTCATTCCATGATTTCCTTTTCTATCAAAATATATTGCCATATATAAGGTTACCATAGATCATTGCCATATAATGTATTACGCAATTATGTAGTATAATGTTGTAAAATCTAATATTTGTTTTTTTTTCAATGCAAGATGTATCAGAAGCCATTTTATTAAAAGTAAACTAAACATTTTTTATAATGTATCAGAAGTCATATAATGTATCAGAAACCATTTTATTATAACCGTATTTAATATATGAAAACTGCAATAAATTTTAAACTAATTTAGTATGTTATTTAATATAACCGTAATTTATGCCAAATCCTCCACAGAAATGGTTATCATTTTAAGTTTATACTATACACTTAATATTTGGTCAAATATCGTATTGAATATTGTTTCCTATATTAGGTTCAAAAATATAGTACTAACCAAAATTTGGAAGGCGATAATGCGTGTAGTTAAATATAGTAATAGCGTAAATTTTGGGTAAACTACTCAATATTTATTTCTGGTAATTCTTGTGTGCCTAAACTCTAAGTTGCCTGACTATATATGACCTTCTAAACTCATTTACTCAGCATCATTACCAACCAAGTTTGAACCGGTATGCAATCTAACAAAAAATGAGTTCTATGCACTCAATATCTGAGTTGAAACATTTCAAATGTGAAAAAGAGATGTAAAAAGTTTTTGGAAGCAATACTAGGCTAAAGGTGTAGAAACTTTTATAATATTTTTTCATGGATGCAAAAATAAGTTTTTTTTTTAGTTTATTGTAATATGTTCTATATCAACTTAGCCCTGTCTAACCAAACAACTAACACTTTCATATGGTAAATTTTTGCAGGAGGACAAAATGCGACATTTAAAAAGGTTTTGGTTTTTTAGTTTGATCCTTTTCTGAAACAAGGATAAAAAGGATTTGATTTCTTTTTTTGATTCAAATATATAAGCAGGTGACTTCAAATAGACGAGGAGCTTCATGTTCTCACATTTTGTTTGACCCTGAACTCCTAGAAATAGAAGCCTTCAAAAACAAGTAAGCATATATGAACATTTTCATCTGTTAATTATTTTACTTCTATGTTTGCTTACACAAACTACATTGACATGATTTGTTTTTCAGGATACCAAGAAGAGCCTTTTCATGTGAGTTGCATATTAATTCGAATTTTATTTTGGTTTTCACTTTCTGAATAATAAAGCCTTTGCAACGTATTGTTCATATTTTCATTTGTACCATTGTTGTTTTTAGCATTTGATCTTAAGATTCTAATTGATGAACTATGTACCGTTTAAATTATCTTGCCAGGACTAAACTATTGAAAGCGTTATTTTTAGTTATTTATTGTCCATTGTTTAGTTTGTTTTATTTTGTTGCTAAATATTTCATTGAAATGAAATAATCGATTAGTTTATAAATATTATAAAAACTACAAAAGAGATTTCGCAGGTATAATTTCGGAAACAAAAGAAGGTAAGAAATATTGAAAGAGTAATAAACTCCATAGTTTTGGGACATATTTAACAACCATTGAAGGTTCGTCTTCTGGATTTTATATGTACTGGTATAAACTAATGAAATAATCGATTAGTTACGTTAGTTCATCATTATTATTAGTTCAAAAAAAAAGAAGTAAACCCCTGTTATAATATTTTTTGTACCTGCAAAATCTCTTTTGTAGTTTTTGTATATGTATTTTCTTATAGTGATTTTTATTTTACAATGCAAAAAAAAATTAAATTACAGAAAATAGAATATTAATTTCCAACATTAAAAATATAAGAACAATTTAAGTTGAAATGTTTTCACAGATAAACTAATTTATTTGAAATCAAATTTCTATATATTTAAATGTAAATGATACACTTTATGGTATCAATTCTTAATCGTGATTTGCAAGTTATGATCTTTAATTTAATGCATTTATGATTTATAATATAAGTGAGTGATATTTTTTATCAATATATGATCTCCACGCAAATTTAGATTATTATTTAGGTCAATATTGTATTGTATATGGAAAGTCTTGATTGCAATCACAAAATTTTATGTGGAGATAAAATTAGTGCTGATTGCCGTTATTTATACTACCTTCTTAATCTTTACATCACAAACGAAATCCTTGATTCAAATATTTAATATTAACCTAAAACAGTATTCAGTCGTATTTATCAACTTCCGAAAACAAAAACATTTGAAGAAATCTTAACTTGCAATTTGCCAATCAGTATCATCGAGCGTATATTTGATATATTGATCTCATTTAATAAAGAAATAATTTGAAACTTATATAAATATAAGTGATGGAAGTGCTTCAATGATATCATCTTCTCTCTATTCTTTTGTCTCTAACTTTTTTGAGATCCAGTACTTAAATAAATGGCAGGTTTAGATTTAATTTGTTGGCGATTTGAAGCCTCTCTACACAATATGCCCCTCACATAGAAGACCCACATTTAACATTTACTAGATCTTGATCCGTAGGACCGCACATGTATTAATTTTCAGTTTTAGTTTTCATTTATTTATACTTAATTATATATTTGTAATATTTGATCATTTTATATTGACTAAGCTAGGGGTGGGTATTTGGGTACCCATTCGAATTTCGTTAAAATTTATTCGGGTTTGAGATTTTTGAGTTTAAAGATTCTAGCTCTATTCGGCTATTTATAAATTTTGATTCCGGTTTAATTCAGATCTTTGCGGGTCCGGATAACCCGTTTAAAATATTTTTAAAATTTTTAAATTTATATACTTTAAAATTTCCCTAAATCTAAAAATAAAAATACTATAACATGTAAATTTGAGTAGTGTAAGCCAAATTACCTAAATTAAAAATATGTTTAACTTGAATATTTGGATGAAGAAGAAATATATATTTTAAGTATTTTTGGTGTTTTTTTATATTTCAAATATTTTAGTCAACTTTAAGATAGCTTATATCTTGGATATTAACTATAAAAATAGATAACATATTCAAGTATATATGATTCAAATACATTCGAATATCCGAAATATTTCGATCGGATCATGTTTGGTTCTGGTTATTTAGATACCAGAATGATAAATTTGTTTGGATATTTATCCACTTTTGATTCAAATTTAATAATATTTTTTTCGAGATATACGCTTAAGTCAAATTTTAGTTGTTTCCATATCTAAAATGACTTTCTGTACACGATGTTTTTTTTAATTGTTTAGTTAAAGAAACCAGTTGGTTAGCAGATAAACATGGTAAGTTAACTGATAATGTATATTTTATTGATTTCTATTTTGGTTAAAGCCGTGTGATACTGAAATTACGAAAAATGACATTAGCGAAGGAAGCAAAAAACGACCGAATGCTATACCTATTTCCAAACATAATTTTTTTTTTTTAATATTACTATCTATGTTTCTAAACAAAACTGAAATGTAATTCAGTTTTAATAATATAGATATTTGGTTATCCTTTTATGGTATAATATTTTACATTCACGAACCTAATAAATGATATACTATTGAACCACAAAATCATATTATTTAATCATATTTGCCAATTAACCTAAAACTCAATATCATGATCTCAGTTATGCATAATGTTCCTCTCTTTATACTATAGAACCTATAGAATCGTATCATGTAACTATTTTCGATGGTAGTCTATCTATAATTTAACTATTTTCAATACAAAAATACACGTAACCTAATGTTACCTATCAAAGATTTGATTGATTCCAGTCAGTGCTTCAGATTGTCTTGGGATTTGTATTTGATTTTTTGTTACTGATTTGTTCAAAGCTCCCTCAGATAGATCTACACAAACCAAAATTAAATAGAACAAAGACACTGGTCAGAAGACCAAACCGGAATGAAAGTTTGGTTTATTATTTCATTAACGAACAAAAATCACTCAAGTAGTGTAATGTATACAAAAGGTCGCCGTACCTTTCGAACGAAGAGATAGATGAAAATTAAAAATATATGTCTATCATCCGTAGTTAAAAATAAATGTCTATCATCTGTAGTTAATAATTATGAACAAAAATATGTTGAGAATGTTATTACATAACCGATCCATAAACTATGTTTACAAATTTTATACATATGTTAAAATTAAATTAAAACTTTAGAAACCAACCTCACCCTGCGCAAGGCGCAGCTCCTACCTAGTATATTGATTATATTAGTCAGAAGAGCCAAACCAAACCATGTAAATATATTGGTCAGTTTTAGTCTCCGATTGAGACAAAACTATTATAATACTAGTAAATGTAATTGTATAAATAAATGTGTTGATTGTTTTTTTTTATTATAGAAATTTAGAAGTTTAAGCTACTAAGCTAGTTTACGGTGGACATCATTAAGTTTAGCAAATTTAGAAAGAAATAAAAAGGCCGAGGAGATCTGTTAAGATTTATCTATTATCATCGGAAAGACGCTAGCAAAGTTGTATAGCCAAAATCTACATACACTTACCGGAAAATTTTGCACCCAAAAGGAGAAAAAACTATGAATCAACCGGAGTAACAACTTTTTGTTTTTGATTATATATCCATTGATAAACCAATAGAGATATGAGGGAATTAAAGAGATCAGCTACAGCAGAAAAACCCATTGATGGTAGCATGAGAAACGGTAGACTGATAAAAAGAAGAATCGAATTGTTTTTTTCATCAAAAGATGAACTTGATGATGACAAATGAAAACATCAAAGGAGAGATTTTAGTAATGTGTGAAACAATAAACAAAAGGAAAGAAAAGAAACCGTAAAGAAGTTTTGGTGTCTGTTGTCTCTTACGCACTCAGTGAAGTTTTTCAATAAATTAAATTCATATCGTTTATAATCACTTTATTCAGTTTAAGCTGAGAAGAAGATGTATATATTCTTCCCTATCGATCCAGTATGCAAATTAAGCGCATTCTTAAAGGAAGAAAAAAAAGATCTTCAATTTGTTTAAGTTAAGTGGCTATAGCATTATTCCTAAAAGAAAAAGACAAATCAAAATGACAGTGACGTTCGCTCTTAAATATTTTGTTGATTTTCTTCTCCCCTCGTGTCAATCGAGAAATGTGCCTCTGTACTTTCCATGAGATCCAGATCGGGACTGTGAGGACTAGGAGAGAATTCGCCGGCCAACCGTTGTGGAAAGTGACGGTGACGAACACGTGCACCTGTCGTCACAAGCACGTGACTCCCTCTTGTGAAACATGTCAAGTCATGGTGCTGCACCCACAAAGAAACACGTGTCTTCTGATTAAAAAGAAAGGCTTTTCCAACAGAAGCCACCGCTCACTTCATCTACGCCGGTCAGTCTCGCATCTTCAGGCCCAACGGTTCCACGGTCCACACACATTTTGCTACAATTTTTTTCCTTAGTTCTAACTTTTAACCAAAAAAATAAAAAGTAAAAATTTATGAAAAATATGTTTGTGAACAAGTTTATTAGTTTCTTTTGTGTCAAGCAAACTTTTTTTCTTATGAATAAATATGATTTTATGAAACATATATGACTAGAGCCTTTATTAATTACTAGTTATTTCATGATATTCCTTAGTCATTAAATTTTTTAACTTCATCACATACGCATATGTAGTCTTTTATAGCAACAGGTAATCAGTTACGACTTAAATTAAAATACGCTTATGTAGAGTTAATTTACACATTAGGATCCTAATATCATTTTGGTCTGTAGAATATATTTATTTTCCATGCGCCACGTGAATTAATTGGGTCTGGGTGTGAGTGTGGGTGAAGAAAAATTGTAAATGCTGGAGCATTTGGCTATATATATAGAAAGATTCGATATTGTCCAATAAACTGATGCATGCACATTTTTGTGAAACGTGAGTTACAGGCAGAAAAATATGACTACACCGTCTACTACATACTATTTCATGATATACCCATCGGTTTATATCTATACATATTATATATGATGACAAAAGAGAGATGTGTGGGGTTAAGTAAAAAAAAACGTTAACGCAGATTTCATCTCTATATATAAACAGCATCATCGAAAGAAGTATATTTTTACCTCATAAAAATATACTTGTATAAGTATCGAGAGAGAGAGAATGGAAGCACTACATGGAGTTTCTTCCGGAAAGTTTGACATCAAGTCACCGGCGGACAAGTTCTTTACATCTTTCACCGACGACATAGATAGCACTTTTGACATAATATGTAAATCCTTTTTCTCTTACACATTTCATTCATAATTCTTGATCATCAATCAAAATCTTGAACTACATGTTGTTTCTTTCACTGTAGCAAAGGAGAAGATCACTGAGTCCGTGGGTTGGGAGAAAAGAACAGTGACGTTGAATATGTGTGGAAATCTAGTCTCGGATAGCTACAGTACGTTCAAAGCAACCATCACGGTCACTCCCAAGGAAGATGAGACCGACGGTAGCCGTGTGGTGTGGACCGTGGAGTACGAGAAGATCCGTCATGACATTGGAGATCCAATGTGGATCATCGACATTCTTATCAATTACTTAAAGGAGACTGATGAATATCTTTGTATGTAGTCTGTTTTTAATCACAATGTGCGTATTTAGTTAGGATATAACCTAACATCTTAGGTGAAATGGGAACTAAATGTGTTTCTACGTTAATTGCATTATATTTTTTTTACGTTTGGCATATTGGGGTGTATAAACTCTCAAGACTTTCAAGATGAATAATATGGATTTGCATATTATTTTTTCCGTATATATAATTTTGCATAGTTTTCTTGGACCGAGGATTCTGAAAGATTCTTTAGAAGGTTTGATTAAATGGGTAACTGATGATACACGGTGGATTGTGCACCTCACTGCTCATCATCGCTAATCAAGAATATCGTTACATTACATGTTCAAAAAAAAATCGTTACATAAGAAAACCATGAACAACTAGTCAAATGGTAAGCTTAAGACATTATCCTTATTTCCGAATATGAAAAATGAAGAGTAAAACTTGAGATCTATATCAGCACCAAAACTATTGAATTGTATTAACTACAAGTCTACTATTAAGATTGGTATGTTAAAGCTGTTGAGTTCATAGGCATTGATCATACATATGATTGTGAATTCGTTTCTAAAAATGAAAGGTATGTAGTTACAAAAGTGACTTTTGATCGGTAGACCATGATTTTCTTGGCACCCCCAAAAAGGTCAAAAAGCAGTAAAAACATTTTTGCTGTTTATATGATGAGTTAACATTTTTTTTGTCTCTGGCCAGCAACGTGTCAATAACACAAGCGGTCAATTTTTTTTTTTTCGTGCGAATCAAGCGGTCAATTTCTTCAACTCTTTTTTTTTTTGCAAGAAATATTAAAGCACAATTCGAGTTTGTGAAAAATAATTGACTAAAAGTGAATTCAAGAATAGTACATCTCTCTCTTCCCACTCTAAAAATCTTTCATGGAGAAAGATGGGGAGGTCAGTTTTTAGCTCAGGGAGAGTTCCGTGCGGCAACGGTGGTGGTGCCTATCGGCGATTCAATCCTCATATTCACATGTGTCTCAAATTTTCACATGGCTTCGAAAAAACTAATTGTAATTGCCAAGTGTTAGACTCTGTGTGGCCTATAAAGTGACTAGATGCTAGAGCATTATTTATAAATATTTTATGATGTCAATTAGACAATTACGTAAAACAATATTAACGTAATCACATTTACGAAAACCATGAACAACTAGTCAACTCTAGACACCAAAGAGATTATGGTAAGCTTAAGACATGATCCTTATTTCCCGAATAGGAAAAATGAAGAGTAAAACTTGATATTTCTATCGGCACCAAAACTGTTTAATTTTTATTAACTACTAGTCTAGTATTAAGTTTGGTATGTTCAAGTTGTTGACTTACGTGACCATTGGTTAACACTAAATTTCATCACACACACACATACACATATATAATATATATATATATATATATATATATATATATCTCTGCATAAGACTGTGAATTCATTTCTAAAAAGGAAAGTTACATAGTCACAAAAGTGCATATGATCGATCGGCTAGACCATGATTTTCTTGGCCCCCAAAGTAAAAAGTAAAAAGCAGTAAAAACATAAGAATTTGAAGTTTATATTGATGAGTTGGCATTTCCTTCTTTTTGCCTCTGACCAGCAACGTGCCAATAGCACAAGCGGTCACTTTCTCAAACTCTTTTCGTGCAAGAAATTAAAAAACACAATTTCTAATTTGTGTAAATTAAATTAACTAATTAAAAGTGACTACGAGAATAGTACAGCTCGATGCCTTATTTCTTTCTTCTCACTCTAAAGTATTTCAGAGAGAGAGACAGGGAGGTCAGGATTTTAGCTCAGGCAGAGCTTCGTGAGGCGGCGGTGGTGGTGCATTTCGGCGATTCTATCTTCACATCACATGTGTCTCAAATGCTCAATCCTTGTCCGCATATGTCTTTTAATTAGTACTTAATAGTTTATTTTTTTGCACTTTGATTATGCATGGGCTTCGAAGACTATTTGTAATGGGCGAGAGTTAGACTTTGCGTGGCCCATTAAGTGACTAGAGTTAGAGCATTTATTAATATTTTATGATGTCAATTAGAGAAAACTATATTCATATTACCACATTTAATTTTTATCAGTATATAGTCATATGGTTTTGAAGTACAAAATGCATATATAGTAAAAGCGAACAGATCACGACGTAAATAACTTTGGGTTAGTTACAATTCATTTATTTTCCCATGTGCCACAAGAATTAGGTGACTAGTGAAGTTAAGTAAATTGTAAAAATGCTAAAGCTTTTGGTTATACTTTAGAAAGATTACATATGGTGAAAAATAGGTAGATGGGTGGAGTTTGGTAAAAAATAGTTAATGCATTTGATGGTGCACTCTGTATATATAAACACTATCATATCATCAAAAGGATCATACACTAAACCCACAAAACTTACACTTAATTACAAAAAAAAAAAAGAGCGAATGGAACTTCATGGAGTTTCTTCTGGTGACCTTGATGTTAAGTCTCCCGCTGAAAAGTTCTTTAGATCTGTCACCGACGACATAAACGGCCCCTTTGACAACATAGGTAAATAATGAACTCTTCCACATACCATTCTTACTTTTTTAAAATCACAGATCAAAACATCTAACTGTTTATAATGTCTCATCGTATGTGGCAGAGGATAAGATGGAGACGATGAATTTGGAGGATAGAACATTGACGATGAGAATGAGTGGCTGTCTTATCTCGGAAAGTTACAAGGCGGTCAAAGCAAGCATCACGGTCAGTCCTAAGGAAGATGGGGAAGGTAGCTGCGTGGCGTGGAAGGTTGAGTTCGAGAAGATTCGTCATGACATCGAAGATCCACACTTGATTATCGACACTCTTATCGACGTTCTTGTCAATTACCTAAAGGAGACCGATGGGAATCTTCTTCTATAAGCGTTTCTAAATCACAAGGTTCGACTTTATGGAATGATGAATAATCTAATTAACAAACTTAAAAATTGAATTTAAATGGAACATATATGTGTGTGTGTCTACGATCATTGCAGTATCTTTTATTACGTTTGGTACTTTAAATTAAGGTGTATGAGCTCGTATGACTTTCCAGTTTAATAAACTTCGAGTTTCATATTATTGTTGGACCGATGATTATATCAAAATATTAACAACTATCATGCAACTCTATTACGTATATATGAGCTTCTGCAAGTTAGTTGAGTGATACACGTGTACATACGGTTACAGTGTAGATTAGCTTTGTACAGTCTATATATATCGAAGTGTATTGTACAGTTAAAGTTAATGAGAAAATGTACATTCATCCTAAACTTCTATCGTCTCTCTCGATCTCCATTTTCTAAATCTTGATATGGTATCAGAGCCATCCCGATCATGAGTGCTTCCATCACTGATCTTTTTCTCATTCACGTTACTCCTTTTCTCTTCATCATCTTCTCTTTCATTCTCTTCATTTCTCGCTCCATGATTCTTGGAGTTTTTCTACTTTTTTAGATCTGATTCATCTTTGATTCAGCTCCGTTTTGGTGTTCTTTGTGTGATTTCATTCTCGATTCATCGATTCATCAGCTCCGCCTCTCGATTCATCAGCTCCGCCTCTCGATTCGTCAGCTCCGCCTCTCGATTCGTCAGCTCCGTCTCTCGATTCCTTCGTTTCTCCGATGGCTCATGCGACTACAGATCATTATGATAATCCTTACTATCTTCACAACTCCGATCATGCTGGATTACAACTAGTCACTGATCGATTGACATCAGGCGCGGACTTTCATTCTTGGCGACGATCTGTGCGGATGGCGCTTAACGTTCGTAACAAACTCGGCTTCGTGGATGGTACAATACCTAAACCTCCTTTGGATAGTCGAGATTCTGGATCTTGGTCTCGTTGCAATGATATGGTTGCAACCTGGCTCATGAACTCTGTTTCGAAGAGTATCGGTCAAAGCCTATTGTTCATGTCCACTGCGGAATCTATTTGGAAGAATCTAATGTCCAGGTTTAAACAAGATGATGCTCCCCGTGTATTCGAGATTGAGCAAAGGCTATGCAATATTCAACAAGGCTCTCTTGATGTCAGTGCTTACTACACGGAGTTGATCACCTTATGGGAAGAGTATAAGAACTACATTGAGTTACCTGTTTGTACTTGTGGTCGATGCGAATGCAATGCGTCTCTTCTATGGGAACAACTTCAGCATCGTAGCCGCGTCATCAAATTCTTGATGGGACTCAATGATACATATGAGAATACTCGTCGTCACATTCTTATGCTCAAGCCCATTCCAACCATTGAAGAAGTTTTCAATATGGTTGCTCAAGATGAAAGACAGAGAAGTATCAAGCCTGTTATCAAGACTGATAATGCTGCGTTCCAGACTACAGGCACTCCAACTGATCCTTCTTTGACGTATATGAGTCCAACTGAGTATGCTGCAGCTTATAACACCTATCGTCCAAGGGGTAATCGTCCTTTGTGTACTCACTGCGGTCAACTTGGACATACGGTCAACAAGTGTTTTAAGCTTCATGGATATCCTCCTGGATATAAACCGTCTTCATCTACTGGTTATCAGGGACAATCTAATCCACCTAGGCAATCTCCTGGATTTGCACCTCGTGGTCAGCATAATTATGCTCCACCATCTGGATACAACAATCAGAATGTGCAAAAGACAGTTGCCAATGTGATTGCTGAGGCAACTCCAGCTTTGTCGTCTTCGCCGTCAACGGATGTTCCTGATATTAACCAGCTCTCTTCTACTCAATTGCAGTCCATCATTCAGCAGCTTCAGTCCCGTGTGAAAGTTACAGAGAATGTAGCTTCTTGTTCACACGCCTCTATCACAGAACATGGTATCATGGCTGAACAGTCCAGTTCTGGTATCTTTTTAAACCTTTCTACAAATCTCCTTTATGAAAATCACGTTTTTACTTTTAACCATCAATGTCTCTCCACCCTTTATAACTCTTTACCACGTGACTCTTGGATAATTGACAGTGGGGCTACTAGTCATGTTTGCTCCGATCTTTCTTTGTTTTCTGAAATCTTTCCAGCATCTGATATTACTGTCTCTCTTCCTAATGGAACTACATTTCCCATATTGCATACTGGAACCATTCAACTTACTGATACATTACGTCTATTAAATGTTCTTCATGTTCCATCATTTCACTTCAATCTTGTTAGTGTGCATTCTCTTCTTATTCAGAATAATTGCTCTGCTCATTTCTTTCCTTTATATTGCTATCTTCAGGATGTTTCTCAGGGCTTGATGATTGGGAAGGGTGATGTTGTCAATAAACTTTACATTCTCAATAAGCATGCTGTTTGCGAGTCTTCTCCATCATCTGTGTTCTGTGGATCCTTGTCGGCTGATGGTTCTACATGGCATCAACGCCTTGGTCATCCTTCAGCTGCCAAGTTAAAGTCTTTGTCTGGTCCTTTATCTCTGTCTCCAACTAGCTTTGACTCCATTGATCATTGTCCGGTCTGTCCATTAGCTAAGCAACGACGTCTGTATTTTCCTTCTCATAATCACAAGTCTGATACTCCATTTGCTCTTCTTCATTTAGATACATGGGGTCCTTTTCGTACAGAGTCTGTTGATGGTTTCAAATATTTTTTTACAATTGTTGATGACTATTCTCGTGTAACTTGGGTTTATATGATGAGAAATAAAAGTGAAGTTGCTACTGTTTTTCCCAAATTTCTTTCTCTGATTGCAACTCAATATGGTGGTGTCGTTAAAGCAATTAGAACTGATAATGCTCCTGAGTTACTCTTCACTGATCTCATTGAGAAGCATGGCATTATTCATTACTTCTCTTGTGCATATACACCTCAACAAAACTCTGTAGTTGAGAGAAAGCATCAACATCTTCTCAATGTTGCTAGGTCTCTTCTTTTTCAATCTAATGTTCCTGTTGTCTACTGGAGTGATTGTGTATTAACTGCTGCATTTCTTATAAATAGAACTCCTTCTCCTCTCTTACAGAATCATACTCCTTATGAGGTCTTGCTTAAGAAAGTTCCTGATTACTCTAGGTTGAGAACCTTTGGTTGCTTGTGCTATGTGAGTACTTTACAGAAAGATCGAAATAAGTTTACTGCTCGTTCTCGTCCTTCTGTCTTCTTAGGCTATCCCTCCGGTTACAAAGGATACAAAGTGCTTGATCTAGACACTAGAAGTATCTCTGTTTCTCGTAATGTGATCTTTCATGAACATAATTTTCCTTTTAAGGAGTCTGATTCGGTTATTCATGATTTTTTCTCTCATATTGTTTTGCCTTCTCCTGCTCCATATATTCCTGACTCATCTCATACATCATCTATACCATCTCCTGCTGCATCACATTCATCTCATGCATCTTCCTTAGAGAGAGAGACAGTTCATTCTGATGTTTCAGGGATTTCAGGCAACAATGATCGACCTAAGCGACAGACTAAACCTCCTAGTTACCTATCCAATTATCATTGTGCTCTTCTTCAGTCCCATTCTTCTTCCATTCCTTCTCACCATACTACACCTTATCCAATTTCTTCTGTTCTTTCCTATAAACGCCTTTCACCCCCATATTACCAATTTCTTCTCTCTTTTTCCATTGAAACTGAACCAAAAACCTTTCTTGAGGCCATGAAATCTGTTAAGTGGCGAGGTGCTGTGAATGAGGAGTTTCATGCTATGGAACTTAATAACACGTGGACAGTTGTGTCGCTTCCTCCTGGTCACAATGTTGTCGGCTGCAAGTGGGTTTTTACCATCAAATTCAATCCTGATGGCACTGTGGAACGCTACAAAGGACGCTTAGTAGCAAAGGGATATACTCAACAGGAAGGGGTTGATTATAATGAGACTTTCTCTCCGGTTATCAAGCTTACAAGTGTGAAGTTGTTACTTGGATTGACTGCAATCAAAGGCTGGTCTCTTTCGCAAATGGATGTATCCAATGCGTTCCTTCACAGTGAGCTTGACGAAGAGATCTATATGTCCCTTCCACAAGGATATACTCCGGCTCCTGGTGTCATCTTACCTCCTAATCCGGTATGTCGTCTAAACAAGAGCATATATGGCCTTAAACAGGCTTCTCGCACCTGGAACAAGACTTTCACTACTGTTTTGGTCAATGATGGATATGAGCAGAATGAGTCTGACACAAGCTTGTTTATCAAGTCGACTCCTACATCTTTCATTGCGGTGCTTGTATATGTGGACGACATTGCTATAGCGAGTAACAATGATGATGACTTAAAGGCTTTGAAGAGTCTTCTTGCAGGCGCTTTCAAGATTAAGGATTTGGGTCCTATGCGGTTCTTCCTTGGTCTTGAAATAGCTCGATCATCGTCTGGAATATCCATCTCACAACGCAAATATGCTTTGGATCTTCTCCAAGACTATGGTCTCCTTGCTTGTAAACCTGCCTCTGTTCCTATGGATCCTTATGTTCAATTGACGACAGAGACTGGTATTGCTCTCCCATCTCCTCGTTCTTATAGGGAACTGATTGGCAGGCTACTCTACTTGACCATAACTCGCCCTGATATTACATTTGCGGTTCATAAGCTCAGCCAATACCTGCAAGCTCCTACTGATGCTCATATGCAAGCTGCGCTTCGTGTCCTTCGTTATATCAAGGCAAGTCCAGGTCAGGGACTCTTTTATTCTTCTACTTCTGAACTCTGCTTGAATGCCTTTGCTGATGCTGATTGGGCTACATGTCGAGACTCGCGCATCTCCGTTACTGGGTTCTGTGTGTATCTTGGCACATCTCTTATATGTTGGCGTTCCCAGAAGCAAAAGGTTGTGAGTCGTAGCAGTACAGAGTCAGAGTATAGAAGTATGGCAGATGTTACTCGTGAGATCATGTGGTTACAGCAACTGCTTCGTGCTTTTCACATCGAGGTGACGACTACTGCTAAGCTTTTCTGTGACAACAAGTCGGCCGTATACATCGCTATCAATCCCGTCTTTCATGAAAGGACGAAGCATGTCGAGCTTGACTGTCACATTGTTCGACAGCAGTTGAAGAAAGGGATGTTGACGGCGATTCATGTCTCTAGTGAGAATCAGCTTGCTGATATTCTTACTAAGCCTCTGCATCCTGGCCTCTTCAACTCGTTTCTACGTCGTCTATCACTGTCAAGCCTCTTCCTTCCGTCTGCTCCAGATTGAGGCTTGAGGGGGGTATATTACGTATATATGAGCTTCTTATAGTGCAAGTTAGTTGAGTGATACACTTGTACATACGGTTACAGTGTAGATTAGCTTTGTACAGTCTATATATATCAAAGTGTATTGTACAGTTAAAGTTAATGAGAAAATGTACATTCATCCTAAACTTCTATTGTCTCTATAGATCTCCATTTTCTAAATCTTGATAAACTCATCTCTTTATTAATAAAAAGCAGTGGGTAAACATAAAAAAATTAGTTTGCAATTTTGAATGATGTTGAAACCAAACTGAAAAGTGAAACTTTGCATTTTGTTCTCTCGCATCGCACGCACAGAGATCCAATAACCAAAATTGTGATCCTCATAAAGAACAATTTCTCAGGAACCAACCCGCACCCTTTGTTATCTACTCCTGGTCTTAAGACTGTAGCATTTTTATCCCGTGGGCTTTTCTTATGACTTTGGATCATTAGACTTAGGCCTATGGGTTCCAAAATTTAGCTTGCCCATTATATTTATATGTTTCTACAATTCGGATCTCATAGGCCTATTAAGATGGAACACATGCAAATTATGGGGTTTTAAAACGACGTGCCACGATTATGGTGCATACTAAGAGCCACCGTGTATGAGTTGGCGAAACACATGCAAGTTATGGGTTGCACTTTGCATGCCTTTTTCTAATGATTTTCGATGACTTGACTAAACAAATAAACAACTGTCTGCAACAAATCATGACTGATGTACTACCATATAGATTCTTGTATTAGAGTACTCGTATTTCTCAACACCATGTAACTGTTCCATATATAAATGATCCATTAGTGTTCTTGTTGATGACTGATGAGTGTGTCCTATACAGCTGCACGTTCGTTTATGAAAAAATGGGAAACAAAATGGAATTTTTTATGAGAGAATATATGCAAATTAATATGTATATACAAGTCTTTAAGTACAAATATCTACAAGTTGAAGCTTACAACATATTCCAAATAGCTGTTTGAAACAAAACGTATTGCAAATAGTCCAACTCACGATTGCCAGATTCAATCGTGTAAATTAATTTCTGTTTTAATAATTGGGATCCATACCGATCCAGATGTAGTGAAAATAGTTTATCAGTGCTTCGACCACAACTATGAATCTATGATATTATCAATTGAATATATTTTTCTCAATATATATATTGGATAGTAATGTCTTGAATCAAACGTTTTGAGACTGTATAGTGCAACACATCATGTGGTTCTCAGTTGATGCTGCTCACGAATTAATTTATTTATTAAAAGAAAAAGAGAGCCATGCAGATTCAGTGCGAAGAAACGTTGGTAATGATCGAACAGATCGGAATAGAGTCTAAACCCAACGAAGCCTAACGTCAGCCATGACATAACAAACGTAATGCTTCTTGCTTTATTAAACCCATATTCAAGTTGGTTTTAAACTCACTACTAGTTTGCCATGACACTACTAGCAGTAGCTACGGACTCTTTCGTGGCATTTAAATATAAAAGATGATATATATATATATATTATATGGTTCGAAAGAAGCTGAAAATCATCGCATATGTGTTTAGTTTGGCGTTAAAAATAGTGAATCTAACATGTAATGACATGATTAAAAAGTAAAGTAATAAACATAATTTATTATTCTCATATTTCTATTATTATTCTATAACAATTTATATTTTCTCACAGCAAAACGACAACACAGATCGAGAGTGTCGATGTGAAAAGATCATTGGCACAAAAAAACTTTTTATTCAAAAAAAAAAACAATAACTAGAAAAGAGCAGAAATTTTAAAAATGAAACAAAAAGACAATTAAGAAGAATTGGGACTATATATACATGGACCACAACCACGTCCATTACATATCATCACAAGCTCTGTTGTCATAAGCAAAAAGAAAAACAATGGAAGAGTCGAGATCATACAGAAGGGAGAGGAAGCAGGCGAAGAAGAAGAAAACAGGCCGTGGATCAGGTTCTGGATTCGGATCGTCGATCCAGATGGAAATGAGGAGGCTCCGAGTTCTGGTACCGGGCGGGAGAAGGTTGAACCAACCGGATCTGCTTATATCAAAGACTACTGATTACATTATGCATTTGGAGTTGAGGATTAGGTTTCTCAAAACCATACTCTCAAAACTGATAGTTTAGTTTGTTTGCTAGTTTTCTTATTCTTCATCTTCTTCATTTTTTGTTATTCTTAAATTAAAATTTTCTTCTTATATTTGTATGTTTATCACAAACTATTTCCGTTGGAAATCTGTTACTTGGTAATTTATATGGAATTTGTTTTTTTCCCCATGATTTAGGTGAAATTTATTAGTTGGGCTTGTAGTAGCAGATATTATCGTAATCGAGCCCTTACGGCCCATGAATATGTCGTGCAGCTTTTCTAAAAAGTGGCGATGACAGGCTTTTTCTTTATTTTACCAATTCCAAATTCCAATGTTCACTGCTCGAGTTTCAGTTTAAACCATTTGTGGACATTACCATGTGGGTAATGGTTTACTCCACATATTCAAAACTTCCACTCCTAGCTACCTTTTTGTGTTCAGTTCATTTATACGAGTCCCTAGATATTGAAAAATCGACTGACACAAAATATAGTACTACTACTATTTTAGCTGTACTTTACTTTGATTATTGGCAACGATCAACGATTATTGCGGATTGTCCCCTTATTATTGATGACTTGATACATTCCACTGGATAATTAAATACGGTATTAGGCTTTTAGCTATTAGCCATAACTTAATTCGATAATGCTTTTCTAAATTCTTCGAAACTGCTAGGCACTAGATCCCTGGATCAAAGCATTGGCCTCCACACCATAATTGTTATTTTCCAGAAAGACTTTTACGAATATTAAAAAAAAAGTAAAAACACAAAAGTATGACCTAATAAGAGACCTCTACTTACTCTATGATTAAAATAATTTAATTAAAGCCTTAATTAAATATATTGCTCACTTGTATGTTTTAAATTAATGATGGCAGCAGCTCCCTTTGGTTCTGCCAAATCTGTTTATCAATCATCATTTCATATTCCAAAAAATCCTGCAACGTTTTTGACTGTGATATTATTTGTTGAATTTTCCATGGATTTATAATCATAAATTCAGAGGGTCTATGATTAAAGAAAAAAATCTGAGAGAGTTAGCTTAATAGTGTCTCTGTTCTTCACCACTAATGTCTCAAATGATTCATCAAATCTCTCCTTCTTCAGCTCCTCCTCCTATCACCACTGCCAATCATTCATCTAATCGAATCAGCCCCATTGTTCTGTTCATCATCGTTCTCGTCTCCGTCGTCTTCTTCCTCTGCAGCATTCTACATTTAGCGATCAAACACTACTTAAACAAGAAAAGGTCGAGCCTTTCTTCCTCGACGACAGATTCCGACAACCAAAACCCGGAACTTTCCGATTCCGACACTTACCGGAGACAGCTCCGACAGCTCTTCCATCTCCACGATTCAGGTCTAGACCAATCTCTCATCGACGCCCTTCCTGTCTTTCTCTACAAAGACATCAGAGGCTCCAAGGAGCCGTTCGATTGCGCCGTCTGCCTCTGCGAATTCACCGAGGACGACAAGCTCCGGCTGCTTCCGGTTTGCAGCCACGCCTTCCACATCGATTGCATCGACACGTGGCTCCTCTCGAACTCCACGTGTCCTCTCTGCAGAGGAGCCCTTCAGGATTTCGGTTTCGAGTTTTTCGCCGCCGCCGGAGACGACGGAGATAGGGTGTCTCCGGGGGAGAAGCCGGCGGAGAGTGATATCATGAGTGGGAAGAGAGTGTTCTCGGTGAGGCTTGGGAAGTTTAGGAGCAGTAATGTTAATGTTAATGTTAGTGAAGGAGGAGGAGAGACAAGTGGGAGTGTGAGTGTGAACAGTAGTCTTGATAACAGGAGATGTTTCTCAATGGGGTCTTATCAGTACGTAGTTGCTGAGTCTGATCTGGTGGTGGCTTTGTGTCCTAATAAGGAAGGTCTGAAGAGTCATGCTGAAGGGAAGAAGATAAACATGAGAAGTAAAGGTGAGAGCTTTTCTGTGTCAAAGATTTGGCAGTGGTCTAATAAGAGATCAAAGTTTGGTAATCAAGGGGAAACCAATCTGGTGGGTGCTTCCTCTTATCCTTATTGTTCTGCATCTGGTACTGGTAGTAGAGTTGTTGCTGGTTTGTCATTGAATGGGAGGAGATTTCAAGGGCCATAAGATGAGAAAGGTAGGTGAAGATCAAAGGGTAGCTAATTTTTTGCCGTTGATTTATTGATTTTGAGTTTTTTTTTTCTAAAAAAATTATTTTGTTAACACTATACTGTAGTGGTGGTCTTTTGTGTCTCTGTAGCTGGAACTGTTGTGTTTTGTTGAGGGCAATAAGCTTGTTCTTTGATTTATGTTATATGTGATGGTTGCTTTAATCCCCTGTTCTAATCAAACTATGTTCATACAGCCACAAATTTTGAGATATCTAATTGAGTTCGTTAGTTTGAAGTAGATGAGGTCCCATTTTGAAGCTCCATGTTTTTTTTCTTAAGTTTAATGGTTTTATTATCGGGAATTCGGCCAAAAAAACACTGAATATGGCGAGAATGGCCAAAAGAAACATGGACTCGAAACTGGCCAAAAAAAGTCTGAACTTTTGTTGACTTTTATCAGTTTATTAAAAAACTTTGTTTGACCGACCAGATTAAGACACCGTTAACTAACAATTAAGACGGTGGTTAATCAATCGTTTAGTAAAACGACATCGTTTTGAGATGGAATGAAACGACGTCGTTTTACCTACTTTTATTATCAAAATTTTGTTGTTCGCGTGGGTCGAACCTGAGAACTCATGGCCAAATGACGAGGTTTCTTGCCACTAGACTACTATCACTTTTAAGAATATCTGTAACATGTTTTCTTTTATTGGGTATCAAACAAATTTAGAAAAATCTAAATTCTTTTTAAAAAAATTCCAAAAAATCTTAAAAAAGTCAAGAAAATTCTGAAAAGTAAAATTATAATTGAAATTATAATTTTTTTTAAAAAAATCAAAACATAATTTTTTTTTTATAAAAATTAATGTATCTAAGATCATTTGAGCATTTTATCTTAAATACATTAATCATACAGTTTTTTTTTTATAAATTAATATATTTGTGATAAAATAGAAAAAAAAATGATATTTATCACCCTACATATGTTTTTCATTTAATTATTATCATATTTTAGGAAAAAAATTTGTGATAATATCATTTGTTTATCTTAAATACATTAATCATACAGTTTTTTTTATAAATTAATATATTTGTGATAAAATAGAAAAAAATGATATTTATCACCCTACATATGTTTTTCATTTAATTATTATCATATTTTAGGAAAAAAAATTTGTGATAATATCATTTGTTTATTGTATCTTAATTATCATTTGTCTATTTTATCTTAAATACATTATTCATACTAAAATCTATAGTGTGATAAATATCATTTTTATTTTATATTACATAATTTAATTTATTTAAAAATATTTTTCAAGTTTTTTAATCATTAAATTTTATTCGTTGCATTTTTTGAATTATTTTAGATTTTTTGAAATTTTTAATGTATTGATTTTTTCAAAAAAAACTTATTTGTAATTTCAATTTTAATTCTACTTTTCAGAATTTTCTTGAATTTTTAAAAAAATTTGGAATTTTTTAAAAAGAATTTAGATTTTTGAGATTTGTTTGATACTCAATAAAAGAAAACATGTTATGGATATTCTTAAAAGTGATAGTAGTCTAGTGGCAAGAAACCTCGTCATTTGGCCATGAGTTCTCAGGTTCGACCCACGCGAACAACATATTTTTGATAATAAAAATAGGTAAAACGACGTCGTTTCATTCCATCTCAAAACGACGTCATTTTACTTAACGATCTTTGCAAACGTCGTTTAATCATTCTGTAACGGTGTGTTTAATTTGGCGAGCCAGCGATAACTTTGTGTTTATTTTGGCTAGTTAGCGATAACTTACTGATTAAAGTTTAAAGTCAAATATAGTTCGGTGTTTTTTTTTGGCCAGCCAATATGTTCGTGTTTATTATGGCAATTCGTGCAAAGTTCATGATTTTTTTGGTCTAATTCCCTTTTATTATCTCAAAAGTTTCCAGATATTGTTTTCTAGGGAGAAATATTTAATAAATGCATTTCATTATATATAAAATGAAGAAGAGAAGTCAAATATATAATTTCTTTGGTGGGGTTCTAGCCTTGTAGAGAATATCCAAAAATGGGATGAAATCATTATTGGTAGGGATAAATAATGATGACCCATAATTTGCTATTATGCTCCAAAAGAGCATTTGATTAAGAAGTAGGTGAGAAACTCTCACGTTGATCTTGGAATTCACCTTCATAATAATTTCGTCACGATGATCACCCAAGTCAGACATTGTCTTCAAAATCATATCAAAGTATGTCACATGAAATTCCACTATTTGATCAGTACCAACTGTACACATAATCGAACTGGCTTTACTTTGGTAATGTAGTTATCTAGCTACATCACTATTGATCTCCCTAGTCGCAGATATTTTGGGCAATTTCTCTGAAAAGTTGAATAGGTTTCAGATAGGAGAAATATTGTTGATCAAGACAAGTATCTACTTTAATTGCAAAACTAAGACATGATAGAAAAAATCCAAAACTTTTGTCTGCAATACTGAATAGTAGTTGAATAAAACTCACAAATATATATATATATATATATACATTATAGGTTAAGGGTAACTCTAACCAAAACATCAGATTTAATGTTGAACTAACGCAAAATTTAATATTTTGGTGTTACACTTTATTTTGCATCTCAAATCACTTATACCAAATTTCTACACTAAAACAATTTTATATTATTGATTTTTAATTTTGATAATTTAATACATTGGTTATTTGTAATTGACTAATTAAATTTGATCATACTTATATTTTATATTTATTGGTTAAAATTTGGTAATTTTATGTTTTCTTTATTTATTTTAAAATGTTAGTTCGATTTTCTTTTACTCAATTTATATATTAATCATTTATTTTATGTAAAAATGTTTGTTAAAGATTTCATTCCATTGACACATTGTATTTGCTTCAGCCCAAAACTTCATTCAATAAATCAAATTGATCCAGTTTTGTGTGTACTATAGAAAACCAATAAATTAAATCTCTCTATTCTTAATATGACCAATTGAATACAAAAAAAATCATATACATCAAAGATTAAAACCACGCACATCAACAAAAATAAAATAATATACAAAATACCTTTAGAATAATTAGACAAGATACTGTGGTTGTTCACAAACTCAAGAAATTTGAAAGTGTTCAACTGGTTGTTCCCATGAAAAATACAATTAGAAAAGATTAATGGTTCGGAGTGTTATGCAGAATATGTATGAAGTCCATACCGCATATAGTGAAAGTCATTTGCATTTTCAAATTAGTCAACATGATTTATATTTGACACTTTACCAGAGTTAATTATTGGACATCAAAAATAGTTTGGTTGCATAACAATAAAATAATTTACATAATGTGTTTTTGGTCGAGAAAACTATAATTTTTAACTATGACCATCTCAGCATATTTGTTTTGTTTGGAAAGGTCATGAGTTTTGAGCTCTCAGTTTTTGATAGTGCTGGCAAATAAAGGCTTCTAAATTTAAAATTGGAGCAAATAAGTTGTGGTTAATAAAGAAATAACAGGTCAGAGTTTGTGCATAAGTCTCTCACAAATTGGATTATATGCATTTTCATTCTTCTTGATGTTTTATATGTTTACATGAATACATAATTTATAAAATCTATTAAAATATGACAACATATAAACACTTTAAAATGATTCATTATTTTGCATGAAAAAAGTGTGGTTTACATATTGTTATACAAGAAACATCTCCAGATTATAAACACACACAATAAACATCGAAGATACGAACGATTCACTTATTTGCGCTAGAAAATATTGACATTTTCTTGGATTAAATCATAAATATGTTTCAACACTACAGTTAAAACCAATTTTTCTAGGATGAAGCATCTATATATATAAAAGAGAGTTGGTTCTCTCCTGCTGACACGTCAGCTGCCACATCAGAAATTCGAGTGCTCCTGTTGCGACACGTAAGATGCGCACCGTTTCATTAAAGTATGATTTCCATTGTTGCGGGCTTCGTGTTGCGCTTCTGCGGCCCATGGACCACATACTTCTATGGAAACCCTAATCAGTCGCTATGCTCACCTTCGTGTTCTTCGTTCATCTTCGATCGGTGCAGAGACGATCCAGTTTCTGTCATTTCGTGTTCTTCGTTTCGTCATCAAGTGCTTCATCGCCATTAAGAGCGTTCTTAATTCTTAGCACACACAAATCATGATTCCTCAGTCGGTGCTCCCTATCTCTTTTTTAGGCGGTGGAACCACCTATAAAAAGGTCAGTCTGGATCCCATAGACATCATCCTCACCATCTTATTAATCTGACAAGAGATTTATTTGTTATGTCTAACTCAAGTTCATCGTAGTTTCTTAAATACACAGCGGCGTTTAAACTAAGAGTTATCAAAACTATGTTTGTTTTTTTGAAAAAGGGCTTATCAAAATTATGTTTTCAACTCTTTTATTCATTTAGAGATGATTTCGAATCTGTTTGTTTATTATGATTTTATTTTTTTTCTGTATCCAGGTGACTCTCATGCTAGCCACCGTCAACTCCACCGCCTCACTCGGTGCGTCACCTGTCTCTCCTCTATTGATACGGTTCCATGATTCAACCACTTTGGATGAGATAACGGAGTCACCTAATCAAGTTGAGTGCACTCTGCCACATTAGTTAGATGTAAAGGCTTTATCTTCAACCATATAGTGTTCATCATGTATGCATAATCATTCTCATTCTGTGATTGTAGATCTCTTTACATTGATCATTAACAGTATTTAGTAACCCACAAATCTAATGTTATCCTCTTTATGTAACACATGAGAGCTATTTTTCATAGATTTGTAGAACTCTAGAATTCTTTTTGTGTCGCTTGAAATAATCTTGGATTGACTTTTGTATGGTAGCAGAGTTGAAGAGTTATGAAGTATCACTTTCCAGAAACGTTCATTCTCGCCCAATCAAAGTAAAATGGTCTGTGCAAGTGCATTATTTTATTATGGATCTAGACCCCAGACTTTGAGCAAGATCGTAGAGGTAGCCGAACGTATAGCCAAATTGGCCATGCATTCAATATCGTGAAGATGCTTACCACAAGGTAAAGTCTTTCGTCCTTTTGGTAGTAATTGTTGTCTTATTGTGAAAGATTTGGATTGAAGATGTGTTTTTTTTTAATGATTGGCAGGTTGTGATGTGATTGGTATTGACGAAGCTCAGTTCTCTGGAAATCTTTATGAGTTTTGCTGATGCAAAGACGCTGATGATGATGGCAAAACGGGCATTGTTGCAGTCGTTGATGGTGATTATTTAAGGTGTTACTTGACAATTTTACTTCAAATCTTTAACATTTTCCGTTGAGCTCTAACTTTAATGATCCTTTATTGGTAAAATGTAGGAGCTTCGGTGATGTTCTTGAATATTTACCAATAACTGATTCTGTGACAAAGCTTACTGCAAGGTGTGATGTTTGTGGACAGAAAGGTTTCTTCACTGTGAGGAAGACTTGTGACACCAGAACCGAGCTGATGGGTGGGGCTAAGGTCTGTATCCCTGTTTGTCTTAAGCATTATGTCAATAATCAAATTGTCATCAAAGCTTCAAAGTAAGTTTTGGATTCTGACAAGGCAAGAGCTGACACCTGTGTGGAGACAGTTGCTGCTATGATCTAACTATGAATTGATGCGAAACGCACTACACATATAATATAGTGAGATTCTGTTTTTTGAAGGTGCCATGTTTGTTTGCTGCTAAGTTTTGAATCTTATGTCATTTTATCAAAACATGAAGGTTGCCGATCATTTTTGCAATTTAATAGTCTAAGTAAAGTTTACTGATTTTTCAAATCGAATATATAGATTATAATAATATTTACAAATTCTTAAGTTCTTTCTTTGGAATTTTGTATTTGTATTTGTATTTTTAATTAAAAAGTCTCTTTTAGAATAAAATCCATAAACAACCCGGTAAGATGTATGAAATATAAATCATAAAATAATAACAAATGATTTAGCAAATATTTTTAAATTACAGAACCAATGCTGACAAAAAAAAATGACAGAACCAATAATCTTTGATGTACCATAAGGATTAAGCAAGCAAAAGTTAGGCAATTTTCCATAAAATTTAACAAAATGATGAAAAAGAACATTCACAAATTAACTTATAATTAAAACATTGATTTCAGAAATCAAAAATGTTTATTGGAAAAATGCATCAATAAAATTCATTTTGAAAATCAAAATCTTTTTTTTCTGTCAACTATCCATGTATGCTAAATCAAGTGGTGGCACACATGCCGTTTTTCATAGGAGTCTCTCTGTCTGTCCGGGTCTGATCTATATGAAAAAAAAATCATTTGATTCTTACTTTTTGTGCTAGCGCATCAGCTCGACCATTCTGATTCCAAGGTATATGAGACAGATTCACAACCTTGAAATCTTTCTGTAGTTTTTGGAACTCCTCTATCCCTGTCGTAAAGGTTGGCCAATCCATCAGATTCAAAGTCATGTCGACCAGATCCGAACAGTCCGTTTACCCTCATGTCTCTTATATATGAGGTTGCTCAAAGTAAACTTTCCATCTCAGCATGCAGAACTGATATGCTCCTGTTGCACGCCCGTAACCCATAAAGTTCAGAGCTGATATCCTTTATTCAAATAACATAGTTAACTTGATTTTCACATATATTGAATAAAAAATCAAGCAACACATGAATATTAATTTTATTATTTGTGTCAAATATGTTAATAAAATATCTAATATTAAATAAATAATGCTATAATTAATATTTTAAATTTATACATTTTACATCAAATAAAATTTCAACAATAATCTATCGTAAAATTTAGTAAATTTATAATTAAAACAATGACTTTTAAGAAATTAATATTTTAAATTTATATTATGAAAATTAACCATTAATTGTTTTAAACTAATCAGTAACATTTATTTCAAAAACTATAATCATTTATATTAAAACATGGTTTACTTGATTTTCAAATAAATTTATAAATAGAAACTTATAGCAAACATGTATATTTTTATTATCTTGGTCAGATATATTCATTAAATATATAATATTACATAAATAATTTTATAATTAATCATACATTTTAACTAAAACAATATTTCAAGAATAATCTACTGTAAAAAAATAAAATAATCCACTAAAGTATATAAATTTAACCAAACAAATATGTGCATTTACAAGTTTGTATTTTTTCTACTAGCAAAATGAAAGGAAAAAAATATCAAGATGATGTAATACCACATTCAATTCTTAATATATAATTAAACATAGATTACTTAACAAAAGCAATTCATCTGAAACTTTTAACAAAAAAAAAAGAAAAATTATATTTTTAAAAATAACAAGTATTATTTATTTTAAAAATCATAACTAATTTTCAGATAACATATTTTATTTTGTCTTCAAATATAATAATATGTACAAAATTTAACTAATATGTTTATTTTAACATAATAACAATTTATATTAAATATTTAGTCTAACTATTTAAATTATTTGTTAATTTGTATCCCGCCCGTAGGGCGGGCCGACTCTAGTCTCTTCATACAATGAAGAGTAACATAAAGAAAGCAAATTATCCTATTTATCTATCTGAAAATTGTCATAAATTTCACGTGCACAGAATCATGCTCACTGATTCCTACAACAAGTTTATCTGTTAGTTAGATGTAAATTAAAGTTTTCGTATGGTCGAAAATCCCCTAGAGCAGACAAGGAAACCAAAAACCCCTCGATTAAACTAGGATCAAATATGAGACTTGTCCTCAGACTCAAAAAATCTTTGAGCTCTTTAAGTTCCCAATATACTAGCTTGCTTCAGAATAGGGTTCTGACACTATGAAAAGCGAAAACAAACTTAAATTTGAGTAGTAGAGGTCATGTTTCTCAATGTTTGTAGCTAACAAATGTTTGAGAAGCTTAAGGAGCTCAAATCGCTTGATGAAAACTTAATTGTCCATCACAGGGCATGCTTGATTAACTGGATCAGCCAGTTAATACTTCCATAGTAAGCAAATCTCAAACTTATTTTCATATTACTTTAAATGTATAAAAAGTTGTAGATGATTTTCTCTTTTAGACTAAATTAGTATGCATATTACTTAGTCAATGTGTTTTTCCAAATCTATGTTATTCATTCCTTTTGTTCCTTTTAGATATACACTTTACTTTCATAACTAAAAAAAATTTAAGACATGAACTCGAAGTCGTGTAAACCGTGAAGCACATAGCAAGGAGTTGGAACAGTCTCTTGCAAAGAAAACAAAAGAACTTGAAGAGTGTTTGATGAAACTTGGAGAGATGTCAACAATACCGAATGAATCTGATGAGCTCATCAAATGTGAGGGTAAGAATCCAAAACTCTTGTTGCATCACATCATGAAATGGTATTGTCAAAAAACTGAAAATATTGAAACCATCCCGTCACACACAGTAAGACATCATGAACGTCAGTCTTTAGATATCAATGCAAAAAGTTAGGTCACTTGAACAACAGAGGAAAAAGCTCAACAGAGTAAAAGCTTAGAAGCTGGCCTAACTTGGCTTAGCGAATCATATTTCCAGGCAAAAGATGAAATCAGTTCCATGCAGAACCAGATCGGAAGCTTAAACATGTCTCTTTAAGCAGAAATGAAGAATATAACATTAGCAACCAAATGAGCCAGTAAATCCAAAGCTCTTGTGCAAGATGAAGCTGTAAACTGGAGATACACCACGGGATAATGAATCACATCTCTATTAAAGTTTTATACAAAACGAGACAAACTTGTGTGCTTCCTCGATCACTTTCCGGTTACAAACATCGGAACTTTTGTTCAAAAATAAACACAGAGAACCTCAAAGCCGAAACAAAACCAAAGTTCTTGTTTCACGAAACAGATGAAAAAAAAACATTTGAAAACTGAGCAAGCAAGGAAGAAGTTAAGAAACTGAATATGAACTTTGGAAGATAAAATCTGTGAAAGTATTAGGAGACAGATTTATAGAAGTGGCATGGACATCTGTTGCTTGTGGGGTTCCCTGGTGGCTTTGAGAAAGTGAACTCAATCTTCAAGGAGCTGCTCTCATATGCAACAAAAGGTGGATACGTTGGTCCATTGGTTGCTGCGAGTAAAGAGGAAAGCAAGTCATTGATCTTCGTAAAAGAGCTTGTATATTTCTTGATCCTATGTAAACACACAACAGTCAAAAATGGCAGTTATACCAAATATATAGCAGCAGAAGATGGTTACTCTGTTCCGTGTTAGATACAAACCACCATAGAGACTTTCAAAGATATTCTATACAAAGAGATTGAACACTCCAATTCTAAAATAAAACAAAAAGCAAACAGAATAAACAAAAGGGAGGGGGAGGTAGAAGAAAACACCTTCCCCTAGCCTTTTTTCATTATACACAACGCCCCAAGCATTTCTATGTTGGTTTTGGCTACTCACACTGACACACTTCTTCATGATCATTTTTTCTTCCTTATCAGATGATGCTCTCAAACGCCACATGTGCATGTGAGGATGAGGATGAGGATGATGCGGATGTTTGTTCATACTCTGGCTTCGAGCTGCTCGACGCAGCACCCAGTCCCTCTAGGAGCTTCAATACGTCAGAGACATCGTCTAAAAAGTACTTGGCTTTGCTTGGTTTTCTCCCCACCGTGCAGGCAAAGATCTCTGGTCTCATCGGGAGGTCAGGGTTTGTCACTGTGTTTAATATGCTCTCAAACATGTCCTCGTCTGATCTGTCATCTCCTATACACATCACCATGTCAGGTGAGATCCCATTCTCCACCATTCTGTGTATGACTTTCTCCACGGCCAAGCCTTTACTTACTCCCTGCAATCAATAAGAAGAACATAAATACTTGTTTTGCAAGCAAAAGAAAAGGAGTGAAATGGACTTTTTTTTTTATCTTACCTGTGGTTTGACCTCTACGATGTGTTGGCCTCTCTTGACGACCACAGGCTCGTTTGCAAGCACACTCTCTAAATGATCAAGAAGCTCCTTCGCTTGGCAGGATCCAAAGTCTGGATCCGCGTCTTGATGATGCCAAACCAAAGCACTCTCTTTAAACTCTATAGTGGAACCATCGGTTGCGTCCATGTATGATCTCATAACCGGTTCTACTATTGTCTTCCACTCCGCTTCAGCTGACGAATAACAACTCTCCCATTCCTTCTTGCTACTCCACCTGAATCCCAAATACAAATCAGTCTTAGTTTTTCCCCATGTTCTAAAAATCGGTCTAGGCGGCAAATGGTACCTAAACAAAACTATTTTTTTTAAAGTCGGCCAAATCACTAAGAAAATCGGTAAGCCTTCCACCTAATCAATAATAAATCTTAACTACGGCCTAGCGATTTCTTGAACATTGGTTTTTCCTTTACGGAAACATTTTATGTTTAAAAACTTTGAGCATGCATATATATACCTTATGAAGTATCCATGTTCAGCTGCTATTCCAAGATTCTCACACGGAGATAACCAATCGCCCAGAGACTCCCAGCCTCTGCCACTGACGATAAACACAGTGTTTTTAGGATCATCACACAGAGATTTCAGAACAGAAAGCACTTCAGCAGTAGGGGTTTTAACGAGCGAGCTCTCAGGGACAAGAGTGCCATCATAATCCAAGAATATCGCTCTCCTCTCTGTTCTTCTGTACGTGGAGACAATGTGGTCGATAGACAGCTTCCTAAAGCTCGGCGACAAGGACAAAACTCTGAAACTCAAACCAAAGCCAATACCCCAACAACGTTTGTTATAATGATCCTGGCTCGCCCTCTCTAGATCCTGCAAAAAGCTCTTCGCCCAGTAACCCACGTCGTGAGTGCTAACGTAGTGATAGTGTTTCTCATGCCTCAACCTCTTCTCAGCCTCACTCATCTTGAGAGCCAAGTTAACCGCCTCCGCAACAGCATCCACATCCCACGGGTTCACCCTGATGGCACCACTCAAAGAAGGCGAGCACCCGATAAACTCAGAAACCACAAGCATGCTCGTCCGCGGAGAATCACGGCTAGTAACCCCCATGGCTTTATCTAACCCCGGAGTCCCTTGCCTGCAGATGATATACTTGTACGGAACCAAGTTCATGCCGTCTCTCACCGCGTTCACCAAACAGCAGTCCGCCATAGCGTAATAAGCTGTCTTCTCGTAACGGGGGACGAGACGGTCGATCAAGATAACCGGATGATAACCAGGGGAACCGTACCGCTCGTTGATCCTTTTAGCAGTCACGTATATCTCCTTCTTCGCCTCTTCCACGTCCTTACCCGAGGCACGCGCCGGGTTCACTATCTGAACCAGAACGACTTTTCCTCGCACGTGCCGATACGTCTCGAAGAGATGCTCCATGGCTATGAGTTTGAGGCTAATGCCTTTGAAGATGTCCATATCGTCGATGCCGAGGATCAGCTTCTTACCTTTGAACTGTTCTTGAATCTCTTTCATCTTCCCCGCGGTCGAGGGGAGGTTCAGAACAGACTCGAGCCTACCTATATGGATCCCGATGGGGAGAATCTTGATGAACACGGTCCGACCGAAGTAATCGAGCCCGATATGGCCGCGCTTGGACTCGTAATCGAGTCCAAGCATTCGACTACAGCACGACAAGAAATGCCGCGCGTAGTCGAACGTGTGGAAACCGATGAGGTCACAGTTCAGCAGCCCTCTCAGGAGATCGTCCCGGACGGGGAGCGTCCGGTAGATCTCCGAGGAAGGGAAGGGGCTATGGAGGAAGAATCCGAGCTTGATCCTGTTGAACCGTTTCCTCAAGAACGTGGGGAGAACCATGAGATGGTAGTCTTGGATCCAGACGTAGTCGTCCTCCGGGTTGATGACTTCCATCACACGGTCGGAGAATATCTTGTTCGCGGAGACGTAGGCCTGCCAGAGACGCCTGTCGAAACGGTCTCCGTGGTCGGGGAACATGGGGAGCATGTAGTGGAAGAGAGGCCAGAGGTGGTGTTTACAGAAGCCGCGGTAGTACTTTTCTTGAATATCTTTCGGTAAGAAAGCGGGGACGCAGTTGAATTCCGACAGAAGCTTTTGGGAGACAGCTTCTTGCTCTCCCGGGGAGATATCGGCGTTGAGGGAACCTATGTAGACGAACTCGGTATCGGGAGGGAACCCGTCTCTGAGCTGGATGAGGAGAGAGTCTTCGTCCCATGTGAAACACCACTGTCCTGTTTCCGCGTCTCTCTTGGTCTGTAGAGGCAACATGTTAGCGACGATGATCTTCCGCTCGTGGGAGCCGCCGGTGGAGGAGTTAACATCGGAGGAGGATCCTCCTCCACCATCTCCTTCCAGCTCGGAGACGATGCCGGGAACGGTCATGACGCGAGGAAGAGGTCTCTGAGTTTGAGGAAAGTCTAACAAGTCCCAAGATGATAAGTCTAGAAAATTAGCGCAAGATCTCGACACCATGGAGAAGCAGCAAGCAACGAGAGAGAGAGACAGTTGTGTGCTGACAAGAGCAAACACGCGTCTAAACACTTATGGTCAAGAACCTGAGAACAAAAAACAAAACCGATTCGCTTAATAATCAAACTCTTAAACGTAATCTTACAACACGACCGAGTCTATGTGTGATAGCATCCACACAGCAGCAAAAGATGATTCAAAAACAAAACAAAACAAAACGCAAAGTTAAGATTTTATCAAGTATCGATCTAAAACAGAGCAAAAAAAAAGTCAAGCACCCAGAACAAAAAAAAAACAGAACAAAAAAAGAAAGTGGTTAGCTGCTGCTTCTGACCTTCTAATCGACTTTGATTGTCTTTCTTCGTGGAACAGATGAAAGAGAACTTATTAGAACTCTTTGGGACATTCGCTGAAAGAGTCGGAGCATCGAAGAAGATTGATGCGAAAGAGAAATGAATAAACCCGAGATGCACATATACACGTTTTCTAACGATCTATTTTTTTTCTTTATTTTTTTTAGTTTCTGAATGACGATATTACCCTTAATCCTCTTATCATCTTCGTACAATAGGGTTGGTAGATGACTAGATAATGCGGTGGACCTCTCTTTTTCCTTCGGCTGAAAACAAATTTAAATAATATCCTTAATCCAATCCAAATGTTAATGGACGTTTGTATTAAATAATGCGATATTGAGATCTCATCAAACCTACTGTCTAGGTCGTATATTGTGTTCTGGGTCCACTTTTATAAACTTTTTTACAAATTGACATTTTTTTGGCTGTTTTATATTGACCTATCGTTTACGAGTTTATCCGAATTGGAACCACGGCATATTCAAAAAATCAAGTAGTTTTGGTTGACATGACTTCCCAAGCATATATTCAAATTTTTATTTGACCCGAAAGAAACGAAATTACTCCAAGAAAAACTAATTCCAGGTTTCTTTTATTTTTTTAATAAATGCAAATACTATAAAAATATTTATCAAAAATATATTATGAATAATTCTTTTATATATCCATACTCCAAATTATATAAAGTTCTCCCACCAAACAAATAACATACTTTTTTTTTTGAAAACCAATAATATGTCTACCAAGTTAACAACGTTAGGACTTTTTTCAAATAAAAAAAGTTAAAAACGTAAGGACAAATCCTACAAAACAAGATGGATGCTTCCCATGTTATATTGAGGTCGCATCACTATATATCTGTTGATATATATATATATACTAGTATTATCTCCCGTGCTATGCACGGGCATTATTATTTTTAGTTTATAATGAAATTGAATATATTTTGAGATAATGTTTACAATGGAAAAATGTTATTTTCAATGTTTTATGTTTAATCTTTTTCCAAAACCAGAAAAAAAAATCATTACATATGAAAAATAAGATTGCAGGAAAGCATAGTTCTTGCATGAGTACAGTTAAAATACTAACCTTGATTTTGAAGATAGTTGACATTAGCATATATTGTAGTATTTTCCTTCATTTATGTTTTCTTTTATTTTCTTCCTAATACTCTTATATATTTATATACATATATAATTTTTCATTGTTATACTTGGAGTTCTTTTTTTCTACCTACAAATAAAAAATAGAAAGTAATTAGAAGAATAAATTAATATTTTGATCTGAAATTAAACAGAAATAATATCAGAACATTTCTATAAATTATAAACACATAAAAAGTTGATCAAAACAATAAACATACACAAAGTAAGAAAATCTTACTATCAAGTCAGATCTTGATCTTTTTGTTTTCTCTAGCCATGAATCTTTTTGCTTTCTCTAGTCCCTGAATTTCTTACTTGATGGTTCAACTTAGACTCCATTTGTGCCTTTTATCTGTACGTTTTCTCCTCTCTATTTTCTTGTGGGGCTTTGTACGTGTGTTTAAAATTCTCTGCAATCTAAATTAATTTAATAAAAAATATGTTGTTTAATATGCGTCCAAACGGCCTATTTTAAAAAATATTAGCTTACATGTTCGGCCGTGCCGATTCCAGAGACTCCTCCAAGATATAGAAAGTAAACCACTGTGAGAAGCAAAACACTCTTAAGAAAGAAAAAAAAACACTAACGTTTTCAGTTATAGCTTTAGCATTTGCAGTCACTAAAAATTACTCAAAAAACTTACTTTAGCGAGAAGAGAGTGAGTGAAGACTTTGCTATCAGCGGTATTATAGACTTTGCTATTGCCGGTAAAGCTCTCTAAGCTGCTCACTTCTCTCAAGACCCAACTGGTCAGCTTTGACTTTCGTTGCTTGAACCTTGTCTTCCTCGTCTTAATGTCTTCATTGTAGTTATCCATCTCCCCATTTATTCCTTTTTTTAGCCCACAGCATACAGATAAACTGACCATTCATGGTGACGTTAAAATAAATAAACTGACCATGGGCACATCACTTATAGCTTTACCCAATCGTGTTCTCTCTTTTTATCTAAAAGATAAGGCAGTTTTTAGGATCGTGGGATCATGGGCTTTGAGAAATATTATGAATTTTTTATTTATATTGAAAAGTAGAAAACACGAAACAGTTTATTGCATTTAAATGTTTTTGAAATTTATTTTTTCTTTAATTTATTCAGCATATTCCATGTGTCAAAATCTTATTGGCAAGATGACTTGTGCTTTAGTATATAGGGATATATATATATATATATTATACATTATTTGTCAAGTGATTTTGACACATGTTCGTTTCATAGTCATTTTAACTAAATAAATGTGACATAGCATGTCAAAATGATGACATAGATTAAAATTAAATATGACATGAATAATTACATTTAATGATTATTTATATTTTTGGTAAATTTTCTGTAATATGAAAATAAATTATGCATCATCATTATAGTAAATCTATTCAAATATGACAATAAATTATTTAGAAATACTTTAAAATTTTCGAAATATTATTAATAATTATACAATTTTATTATTAAAAAGATTTTCAAATTTTTTACAATTTTTCTAAAAATATAAATGTTTAATCATAATATTATTAACTTCTTTTATATATCTAATATTCTAAAAATACTGTTCATTTGTACTTTTTGATAATTATACAGTTTATATATCAAATTTTAATTAATTTTATACAAATTAATTTAATATATTTTATCCAAAAAATAGATAAAAATCTATCTAAGATTATAATTTTAAAATATATACATATCTATCCTTAATTATAATTTAAAATTTAAACAAAATTTACTATTTTATCTTAAATTTATATTCAATTAAATGCAATGTTTAACCGTAATATTATTAACTTCTTATATATATAAAGATTCTAAAAATAATATTCATTTGTACTTTTTGATAATTATACAACTTTATATCAAATTTTTTTATTAACTTTATACAAATTTATTTAATATATTTTAACCAAAATAAATAGATAAAAATATCTAAGATTATGGTTTAAATATATACATATATATTCTTAAGTATAATTTAAAATAAACACTTTTTATTTTGTCTTAATTTTATATTCAATTAAAACAGTATTTATATTACAATATTGATAAAAATAATAAAATCTAGAATATTAATATAATTTTATTTTTATATATTTTAAAATTAAATTTTTTATTACTGCACATGGTGCAGGAAAATACCTAGTATATATATATGTTCTTTACAATTATTAAAATTCAGTTTTAAGATCTATATCAAATTTGATCTTTCCTTAAATGAAAAAGTTATTTTAAGTTTAAAACTTGAAAGACACAAGTGAACCTGCTGGATATTGTGAAAAAAAATCCTAATTAGAATGACCTTAGATAATTATGGAGAAATGTACATATGTACATATATATTGATCATTCCATAAATTTAAGTTTAGTTAAAAGCCATTGGGTTAAAAGTGATGTCAAAAAAAAGTTTAGTTAAAAGTATATTTCTTTTAAAGAATTAATAGTGATGAAAATAAATTATTATTTTATAAAAACTATTCTTGATTTATAAGAAGAAAAGTAATTTATATATTAATTACACAAGCGTGGTCGAGTGGTACTGCGGGTTTGGAAATGTGATAAGCACTTCGAGTTCGATACCTACCAAATTCAGATTTACTTTTTGTGTGGACACACGACATTGATATCTATTTTTTATTGCGAGCGACCGAGTTTATCTGACGCCGGTAGACAAGTTTCCAGAGAATTAATCGGTTGAATCTCGGCCTATCAGACATTCAAGGTTATCAAAAAAAGAAAAGAAAAAGGTACTTAATTTATTTTGTAAGTAATTGCGATTAATGTCATAATTAATAAATATTTATCCCTTAGGCAAATTGATTTTAGTTGGCATGTTACTCGAACCATCTTTTTCTAAACGCTCTGAAACATTCTCTCTTTTCAATATCTTCAAAAGTGGCATATTTCATGTAATTTTCATATATACTTACGGTTCTGTCATGATGGATCAACCCGCTTGCTGTGGCGGGTGGCTATTTTTTTTTTTGTTTTACAAAATTATTTCAGTGAACGAATATATTTCAGATAACCATATTTTATATATGCTTTGGTAAAATTTTAAGTAAGCGGTGTAGCTGCATTTTCTTTGTTGTATAGAACTAATTTTGTTGACAAGTCCTGTCATGGTAACATAGAATAGTAATATGGCCTACGAAGTGCAAGTAACGTTTGAGGGAAAATAACTGTAGTTTATTGGTCAGTAACCAAACTTCCACACACGATCTCTAAGACTAAATCCATATTAGATAAGATGATTTGAATCAATCTTCTTGCTTTGACAAGAAGTATTATATCATTAGAAATATAATTAGTTATCCTCTCGTTTCTAAAAGGTCTATAGAAAAAGATATACAATGGAACAAACAAAAAAATGCAACATGCATGTACATAGTAGATAAAGTAAATTTATAAACGAAGAAGTCATTATTAAATTTTATAACTCGACCAAACAAAAATAATTAAAACATGTAAGCGCACACATTATCATATTGAGATTAGTTTTTAAGTTTTTGTTATTATTATAAAGGCACCCACGCTGGTCGGGGTGGCCTCTCAAATCTCCCAAGGGCCAAAAGCTTTAAGCAGTATTAGGAATATTACTAAACATGCTAACCATGTATCAAATTACCGGAACACCCTCAATTGGTTTAGTGGTTGGAATGTAATAACGTTGACATCTAAGCCGTGTTGTGTTTTCACGTTGTTAAACGAGGATTGGGTTTGATTGGATCCAAATCAGATAAACACTTGCTTTTTTCTTCTTCTTCTTTTGCTGCTTCTTTTTGGTTGATATCTTCGCCTTTTATTTTTAAATATAAAACAATTTATTTTTACAGCGACCTTCCACTCGACAGGGGCCAAGCGCGTGGTGTTACGACACGTGTAAATCAGAGCTGTGAGTTCAGACATTTGTGTCCGGAAAATATCTAAACTTTTGTAAAGGAGGGCACGTGGAAGATGAGTGGGATCTACATGGATGTCTGTAAATAAGCGAGTAAGAATTCGACACGTCAGCAGACATAGTCTTAGAGATTGTGGGACCCTAAAACGACTTTATCTTGGTTTCTTGGTTCAGAATGTTTCCTGAATGGATAACTCTTTCGGGGCGGGGGGAGAGATTATTTCATTTACGTCGGTACAATCTAACTAATACGCTATCGACACGTTATGAGAACACAACAGCTGTTGATTGACATTATGATGTTTTCGATCTCAATAGCTTTATGAAAAATTAGAAAACAATAAGGAATTACCAAAAGAGGAAAACCAAAACTAAGAAAAAAGGGTTACTAGTTCGATGCATCAGATAGGCAAATGGTTTGGTAAGATAACAATATTGTCGTGTTGAAGTCTTCACATTAAGAGTCTCGACCAAAACAAATATCTGTTGCTCGGTGTTGATATTTCATATCTCTATCGTATTTGGTATGATTCAATAGCATTAATCTCGGGTTGAATTTTTGCAACGTTTACTTTAGGGTCCCTTTACTTTACAACATTTATTATCTACTAGATTCGATCTCCGCGCTACGCGCGGATAAGTGTTAAAATTTTAATTTTAAGATCATAAGTTTTGGATTTTGTCTGGGACTGGAATATTATATTTCCCACAATTAGTTGAAATCTGATAGTTATTAACTACATGTAACTAATTAAAAAAAGAGTAAAAAGATTGTTTATAGTTATGTAAATAATATAATTGTTTTTTAATTATTCTGAAGAATAAAGTTTTTGATGTGGTCCATAATAAAAATAGCCTGAAATAGATAAAAATTAAGTTAGTTAACTTTATTTAAATAGGGTTTTAAATGTAAGGATGTGCTTATATGTTTATTTATTTCATATTATCACTTATTATTAACTATTCTCAGAATATAAATAATGTGTTCGAGTGTCCTAACATAGATTTCTCTTTAACAAAATGATCTATAAATTAGATTATATCATTAGTTCTTTAATAGAAACTACTTCTTCTATTGATGCAGTTTTGTTTTTAAAGTAATCAACTTAAAATTCTGTACATATACGTCTGTGCACAATTCTACAATAGCAACAATGTTTGCACTTGACTATTTTGAAAACTGATCCACTATGATTATAACAAATTTTAGTTGGATTATCCTTGTTGACAAAAAAAAGGTTGGATTATCCTTATTTCTTTAATGTTTTGTGTTGTGTGTGTTTTAAAGAGGTGTTTCCTTTCGGTGTGGCCTAGCCAAACTTAAAACAGTCCATGTGCTAGAATGAAGTCCCTAAAATTTTCAGGTCTCTTTTAAATGTTGTTTAAATAACCAAGCCTCATGTGACATTGTTTTTAACTATCACGTGTTTTTCTTCTTCATCACAGAGAGAAAACCTAAACTTTTTTCAGGCTCTTTCGTTTTTCACTCGCCATCTATGCTATTTTTTAGAGAGAGAAATTTTTTCTCTAAATTTTGGACCCTTATTCGAATAAGAAAAACTAAGCAAAATTATAGGACCATGTGCATTTGCACTGTCCGCGTATTGCTTAGAGCCGGTCTTGTTTGTGGTATCTATACATGGCTGCTGGTCATATCTATGGCAAGTTTTTATGTAGTTGACAATGTCTTTGTTTTTTTTTTTGAACTCACTTGACAATGTCTTTGTTAAAATTATAACTTAATTTGTAGTCTAAATTATTTTTTATATTATTGTGGCACAACCGTCGAATTATAAAGTGTATGAAAATCTTATTTTCGATGTTAAAATATCTAAAGTTATATAGTGTGATCCATGTGTACTTTGTATTGTAGAACGTTTCTACGTTGCTGTGGGTTTATTATTGGTTTAACGGGCCGAATTAATGGTATTCAACGGATTTATTATTTTTGCATTATCTTGATTTTGAGATTGGGTTTTTTTTTTGGGGGGAGGGAGGATGTTATTTATTTTTGGTATAAAGGTTACTGTGTACCTCCGCAATATGAGTCGTTATATAGAATTCTTGTGGGTTTGAATATTCTAGTGTTTGATGATGCTCTTTTGTTTTTGTAATCTCTTACCTGGTTTAGGCTTTGTTCTTCTGGTTCCATTGTTATTGTTGTACTCTTCTCTTGAGAGAGGTGAAAGCTTTTGGTTCTACGAACCAAAGCAAGGGATTCTTTATTAACTTAAATGAGGCAGGACAATGCCTTTCTCCTTTATAATTAGCTGTAATCTTTTAGCTTTTTAATTTTATTTAGGCACACAATACATGTGAACTTTAACCAAAAGAGCTTATTGTTCCAAGTAAAACAAAGAACTTAGAAGATTTTGGGCTTTAAGTGACTGAACGAAGCGACGACGTTGTTCATGTCTTACATGCAAACTATGAGATGGTTAACTGTTACCAAAACGAATTAAGAAGAGAGCAGCCTGATTGTTGGTTTACATTTTGTTCTCGGATCTGGACGGTAGGTGGCTTGGATCTTCTTGCAGGTTGGCTCGCCATTCTGGAAGAGAAAATAAATCTTGTTTACTTCTACTATGTAAGTGTAACCAATCAATGAAATCTGACAATGAGTCGATGACAATAACAAATTACGTGAGTTACCTTGTCTTGATTGCAGTAGTCATGGCCATGAAAGCTTCTCCGACATTGGTAGCATTCTTCGCACTTGTTTCCAGGAATGGGATCCCAAGTTCATGGGCTTAATCCTGTGTTGAAAGAACAAACATAAGAGAAAATCATTAAGAACAGTGTGTCAAAGAACCTCAACTGTGAAGCATCATAAAACGATATTACGTTGGCTGACTCAGTTGATACAACTTTCTGTGATGTGAGATCCCAACCCGGTGCTTGCTCCTATTCTCACTGGCGTACGACAGATTTGATCTTGACATTGTTGAAGCCCTCTTGGTCTGTTACATCGAATGCCACCTGACAAAAATGAAGTAAATATGATGGTTTAGAGTCTCATTCACGGATATCAGATAACATAGAGATAAGGTTAGTGTAATAGTGAATATACAATGATTCCATGAGCTTTTCTGGTGATGGCTCTAAGACGTGTTTGACCTGCCAGATCCCACTGAATAATCAGTAATGGTAATAAGAAATGAAAATTCCAAAATATCTTGAGTTCTACATGGATTAAAGTAATAAGTGGAAATACCAAAGCTCCTACATTATTCCTCATTGACAATGCACAGAAGTCTTCCGTTTTTATGTTTATTTTCCCACTGATGCTTCTCTTAATAGCTCCTTCAAAAACTGTAAGAACCACACCAATCTTTTGTCTGAGAATGTTGACTTTTCTTGATGGATGCGTTTCAACGGTACGAACCATATATCAAAAAAATGCTCAAGGATTATCAACCCTTACTTCTAGTCTTGAGATGGGGATGTTTGTAGAAGGAACCTGATCTCTGTCTTCTCTAGAAGAAGAGTCGCAGCCACCACTTTTAGACCTTTATAATGGATAATCATATAACCATTGGTTCTGTTAAGGAAGCACCATGTTGTTGGATGTGATTGGAAGTTGAGCCAATAGTTGTCTGCAGAAGAAACATAGAGCAAATTAAGAGCAGGCTATATGACAACCCTGGAGATTATTTGTTTTAAGATTTTTTTTTATCTTAACAGCGTTGGTTTTGAAGGTGGAAGTGGAGTAGAATTGGAAAGCTCAACATTATTTTGTGGTTTCTCTGCAGACTGTAAAATCTGAAACATGTTAAACCCAAAGACCAAAAGACTTAAGATTTACAATAGATTATTTTATGAAATATATAAGAGAATAAAATACAAACCAGCTTTTCATAAAATATAATCTTTGGTCTAGCAGTGTTAATCTTTTGGGTTTACTTACCTCAAGATGAACATTCGAATGATAGTTTGATACCAATTAACAAAGTATTTCCTACCACAGTCACCACACTTGTATTTTCCTACAGATTTCATCAGTTATTTGACCTTAGTTAGTATAGGATCTCAAATATAAACATAAGATGCACGTAAAATTATACAAATTAAGACGAAATGAAAGACCCAAATGTTTCTGGCAAGATTCAGCATTGGTAAATACCTTCGGTTCAAACCTGCTTGCAAAATCTTCAGGAGGTTGAGCCTGATTCTGAAAGTCATTAGCCTTGGCAAAGATACTACCCTACTCAAAGAAAGAAAAACAAAAGTAGGATTCAATCATAATCGACATAAGCTGCACTTAAAAATACACACATCAAGACGAAATCAAACAACTAAAACTTTATGGCAATCGATATTCAGAAACGGTAAATACCTTGGGTTTAAACCTCCTTGAATAATCTTCATGAGAGTGAGCCTGATTCTGAAAGTCATCAGCCTTGGCAAAGATATTTACCTAGAATATTTTACTGCCAATATCAAATCAATTCAGAGAGTTAGCAGAACTTGAAAACCCATAAATCCCACAAAGATAAACTGGACGGAGAAACCAGATGTGACATACCAAAGTCCCGTAGAAGAGTCTTGCGCTTTCCTTTTGAGTTCATCCTCTGCAAAGCTGTAAGAAACTCTCCCTTTCTTCTTCACATTTCTCCCTCGGCTCCAGAAACGTCTTCCCAGAAATTTTGCCACACTCCTGTACAATCCATAATCAGAAAATCTGGATATTTATCTGAAATTATGTGCCGAGCAAAGAAACTGAAATAAAAGGTGTGAATCTACCAACCTGTTCTTGCTGACCATGTCTCCGCTAATCAATAGCATACATAGTAATAACAGAGTACGATAAAACACATCAACAACGAATTAGACGAAGAACAGTGGAATAAAAACATCACCTTATCAACCTTGACGGAGGAAACAACGGTTTTACTTGGTTGAATCGGTATAGCGGAGGAGACAGCGGGCATCACCTTATGGACCTTGGCGGAGGAGACGGCGTTTTTACCGGTTGGTTGATCCAGAACGGCGGAGGGGACGGCATCCTTGCCGTTTGGTTTCTTCACAATTGGTTTGTCAGAGACTATGGCTTTCCCGACTTCACTGCGATAACAAATTGAGAGAGTTTTGATTGAAAAAACACATGAAAGAAGAGAAGAAGGCGAAAGGAATCCATTGAAAGAGTTTAATCAAGGAGTCATTAGAGTAGTTAGTGGTGATTTACTGATCGAAACGGATTCGTAAAGATGAGAAATGGAAGAGTTAGGGTTTGGTAAGGCGTAGAGAAGAGAGAAGCTCGTGGCAGAGAAACACATTGTTATTTTGTTTAGAAATAAAGCCCAAACGTGAAATGCAGTTGAAGTCCAGTAGAGCTAGATCACGGATCTGACGTGGTCAAAAGCTCTTCTCCTATTGGCTGGAATTAATTTGCTGAGGTGGAGGCCTTCTCCTTTGATCTTATTAGCCTTTTAGTATAGTATAGATTTTCGCATTACTTTTTTTCAGTGTAACATTTGCCAAACACCGTGAAAACATTCTTTGGACGCGTCTATTACGTTTGTGAGAGTTAAAATTGTATTAGTTGAGGAAATCGATCTGGTTTTTATAGTAGACTATGTTAGTTAGGAACTGAAAGCTTAATAGTATATACCAAGACAAAGCATTTTAATTCAAACCAGCTCACGTGGGACATTGAGCGTTAATCGATACGCTACATCTACGCTGAAGCAACTGATGACATAGCATCTTGCTTTTCTATGTTCTAATAAGAAAAAAAAACACAATCTTCAAAAAAGATGTGTAGTATCCAGTCACTGCTTCCATGAATCAAGTCAACATACTCAATCATCATATGCAATGATGACAAGTAATGTCAAAGAAAAAAATCCAGGGAACATATAAACAGTACAAGCAGCGTGAAGATAAGTGGATCTAGGAATTACCGACTTACTAATTTGATAAAAATATATAACGTCTACATAAACGACAATGAAATTACATCGACTAACTTGGTGATCAGTCAGTGTTGGTAGTCGTATGAAACATGTATATGAAAGCAAGTTGTCCAACATCTTGATTAAGCTTGACATTTAACTTCATGAAAGTCAAATTGATTTACTGTAATCTTTAGTTACATAAAATCAGCCCTGTTGATAGAATTTTAACCCGTCTGCGAATGATATAAAATGCAACTTTAAACCAAAGTTCGAGTTCTTAAATAAAAAGCTAATAAAACTTATCAAAATGCTGATAAGCCTTGATAACATGTGATGGGTACTATAATGCGAAAAGAAGGCATTATCTTGAAGTAGTGTCATAGAAACATGCTTGAAACAAACATAACACTCTAGAAACTGTAAAACAAAAAGCTTTTTATTTTGATAAATGCAACGATCCTTCATATACTTCTTCCCACTTTTCAATTGGCTTTTGACTCAATGACCTTCTTGGCGAAAGAAGGCAAGCAGAACGCAGCTGAATGAATCTGAAACTCAGAAAGAACAAAAGAGCACAAGTTCAAGTATCTGAATGTATAGACGCATGGAATGATATATTTAAAGAGTTTCTTTTTTGTTTATCACCTCAGCGTTGTAGAACTTCAAGGGTCCATATGATTTGCTGGAGCTGTCATCAATGGGGTTGACAGGGTGTTTGAAGTCAACGTCAGGTCCCTCAGTTGAACATAGCATAAATCCAATAACCCCACTGCAAACCAAAAAAAAGAAGAAATAAAATGACACACAATCTCACTAAAACATTAGAGATTGAATGAATGTTAAAAAGGTTACACAAAACATGCCTAGGGTACGTTGGAACACTGGTCCACGCGTAGTTCACAGAGCCCTTGAAGATCTCACGACAGTTGGAAACAATGTCTTCGATGATGTCCATGTGAAGCCACAAGCTTTCGGCCTGAGTGCACACAACTCCACCAGGGCGAAGAGCTCTAGCCACGGATTGGAAGAAAGGTTTCTCAAACAGCTCCTTTGCAGGACCTGAGACACACACACACACCAGCAACACGTAGTTTAAGAATCAAAAGGCTGCTTCTCGACACAACAGCAAGGGTTTACTCTGATGGTACCAATTGGATCTGATGAATCGACAATGACTGCATCGTATGAACCTTCAGCAGCATTCTTCAAGTAAGCAACACCTGCATTAGCAACCCTCCAACCATCACGATACTTCTATAGAAGATAAAACTAGATAGAGATGAAAGTAGCAGGCAGCTGTCTACCATCGCCAATGACGAGGTTGACACGAGGATCCTCGAATCCAATTGCTACATCAGGGAAAAACTGCTTAGAGACCTGAAGATTCAAAGATTGTGGCAGCAAATTAAAACTACACTGATAACAAAAAGCATTCATTGAAACAGGAGATGGAGGAGAAGGTGAAAAGGGTATGTGACTAGTACTCACATCAACGACCATTTTATCAATCTCACACATGTCAATCTGCTCAACAGAAGCGTGGCGTGCAACTTCCCGCAATACACCTCCATCTCCTCCTCCAATGACCAACACCTATAAAAGAACTAGAAAGGACACTGAGCAGGCAAAAAAGCAAAAACAGATCCTAAATAACAAGCTAGTGAATAATCATTTAAACCAGCTAAAACATTTTCCTTCAATAGTATTATTTATTACCCAAAAAGTAACTAGAGTTCTCTAGCTTTGCCTGAAGAGAAGGTGAGACAATGCACCTTTTTTACTCAAGAGGCCATCACTGTTTATACATCTAAAGAGGCTCAAAATGTTCATCATCATCATCATATACCTTTTTTCTCTAGTGGACATTCCTATCACCACTCTGGAGTGTAATCATTTACCCCCAGCTAAATTAGTTTCATCATATCTGATTAAATGGAAGTGTGCAGACTACTCTATTTCTTCACAAGTAATGATTTAAGTCATCCTACTTTACCGGAGAAGAAAAAAAAATGTAATCTTCATAACCTTCCATTACATTCCAAAGCAATAGTCTTTTGATAACATAAAAGTACAAAACACTCTCTCAAGAGATGCAATAAAGCTTTGATTAATTTTTTGTTACCTTCTTAGGGTTAGGGATAGAGGACAAAGGAAGATGAGTGATCATCTCCTGATAGGCGCATTCGTCTCTCTCCGTAAGTTGGATTACTCCATCCAATACCAACACTTTCCCATATGTCGCAGACTAAAGAAACCAAAGGGAACAACTCATAAACAGAGCAAAAGTCATTGTCTTTGTTGGTGTTGTTGGTGTTACCTGGAAAACAATAACATCTTGGTAATCTGATTTGCCTTGAAACAAAACTTTCTCAACCTTCAAAGAGTGTGCCTCTCCTGCAATCCCCCCAAAAAAGATATCAGCTTTTTTTTAATCAAAAAAAAAAGAGAGCTCCTTTTTACAATAAAAGAGCAACCAGAAACTGACCTGGCCACATGGGACTCATCTCGGAGAACCACCCGGGAATAACAGAGGAGAAACAAGCAGGCTCCTTCGTCTGCTCTCCGTTAACAGCCGGAGCTGAGTTATCCGTCTCCATGGAAGCGACGGCGACGGTGGAGTTATCATCTTCTTCTCTCGGTCGCTTCAAATCGGTGACGGAGACTTCTTTGGTGGCATCCATTGCTGCTGCTCTGTTCTGCTGATACGGATTAGGGTTTTTGCAGGATAAGTTTTGATGTGAAGTGAAGACTGATGATATATATAAGACGTAAAGATTCGTTGTAAGACTGTAAATTAGTATCAATTATATTGATTTTTATTTGGTGGTTATGATTTCCAAGGAGTTAATTGGGGATAATTATTATGTGATGATATAATACGGACGAAACTGCTTTTGCCCTCTAGGTCGTTTTCGGTCGTTCAGAGGTCGTTTTCGGTCAATTATTACAAGGAACAGAGAGAGAGAGAAAGAAAGTTGCCCTCTAGGCTCCGGCGAATGGCCGGCGCGTGAGCGTGCGTGCCGTCGCCGGAGGCCCTAACCCATCCGTCAAGTCGTCCGTCTCGTGCTTTCCTCTCATCTCCCTACCATGGCTGCTTTGTCTGAGCTCTGTTCCAGGCCTTCTTATGTCGGTGACTCACTGAGTCAACCGAGTCAAGCGGTGGTTCTGCGTCTGGAGTAATGACGCGGTCGTGTGTAAGCTCGGAGGGGGAAGTCCACTCATCGTGTGTTTTGGTTTTTCCGGGAGGCGGAGGTTCTAACAGCTCCGTCGTCGCCGGCTCTTGGTTCCGGGAGGAGGAAGTTTCTTCAATTTCTCTGTCGCCGGCTTCTGTTCCCGGGGAGTGAAGGTCTCCACGGTCTTGTTCCGCCGGCTTTTAGGTCGCCTAGATTTTTTATGGTTAGGGTTTGCGATCCGTTTTTGGATCGGGTTGTTAGTTTCGCTCGTGGTTGAGGTTTGGGAAAGGTTCTGCTCTCCGGTGATGGTGGTGGTTCGCATCTCATTTGTCTAGGGTTTGAAGTGGTTCATAGGCTGAGGAGATCTCGATAGTTCGATGGAATCTCCAGGCGTGCAGACAGTGAGCGACGAACGGTGATGAAGCTGTCCGACGAGAGGACAAAGCTTGAAGATCTGAGATGGTTTAGTCAGAGGCTCTGCGGGTGATGAGCTCCGATGAATCGAGGATCGGTGGTCGTGCTCCGGTGACGGTTAGAGACGGTGTTGGTCAAGTCGAGGCGGTGGCGTTGTTTTTCGTGCTGACGATGCAGATGCATCCACGTGTCCAACCACCAACCTCCTTGACGCATATCCCGATTTTCGTCGACCGGTTTCTATGTTTGGGCCTTTGGGCTTTTTAGATCGATTCGGAGTATGTATTGGGCTTGTTGGTTTACGGCCTTTTTTATGCATGTGGGTTTCGGAATGTATTCTGGGCTTGGCCCTTTCTTTCAATATAAAAACTTCTTGACGGGGAAAAAAAAAAAACTGCTTTTGCCTCGAATATATCGTTGTCTTGGCTTTTTGGTCTCTGTCTGTTTTTTCTTATTTGCATCTTCGTACTCACACGTTCACACCACGCGCTTTTTTTTCACGTGAAACGCATGCTTGGGTTCGAAACTCTACCAAACACACACAACATAGAGAAAGATTAGCAAGTGTCCCAGGTAACACAGTTTACACACAGTGTCCAAAGATAACTGGATAGCAGGACTTGGGCCGCTTAGCCTATCAAATTATTAGGCCCACTATAGAACACAGCTTTCGCAAAATCGAATATCATGCAAAAGAGCCCATTTTCACGAATATACTTTTTTTTTTGTAGAGGTATATTACGCTGATACACTTCGTCTGGAAACAAATACCGACCATGAATACTGCTGTTACAGCTTCATACGTCGTTTGCTAGTTGAAGCCAGGCATTTCGATTTGGACGGTCTACTAAATTTGGTTTTAGTTAGGCCCGAAATCTTTTACGAAAACGATGTTAGAAACGAAAATCACGTAGTGGAAAAACCGAGCTCTTTATTACTAAAATAAAGGAATGTTACAAATCCTTGTGGGCCTGGTGGCTAAGATTGTGTCAGTGACTGGATCTAAACAAATCATGATTAGTCGCGGTGGGCCTAGTGGCGAAGATTGAGAGCCAGTTTTAGCATACAACATGTAGTAGCAAAATTGATACCAGATCCCAAAAATTTCTCCAACTTTATTTTAATAGATAAGATGCAAACACAAACGCTGACTAATCTGTTGACAAAAAACACTGACTAAACTATATTATAATGATATAACTAATAATTTAATTTTACATGTTCACATAATCACATTTGATTAACCTCCTGAAACTGGGAATTAAGATATAACCAAAATTATGAACTATTTTTTCGTGTGGTAGGTGAACCACTCAAATCCACTTTCGTAGGAGTTGTATATTATGGTTTTCAAAATTGGAAAAGAATCGAGAAATAATATTATTTTCCTCTTTCCTTCTTATTTAGTGAATGATAAATAAACTAATAAGGTATGATTAGTGTTGTTCAAAAAAAAAAATGTATGATTAGTTATGATTGGTCCGAATGAACCGAACCAAGTGAGTCCGTGAGACCATATTTCCTGCTTACGAATTTCAGATAATTAATTTCACGATTTTTCTTGGTAATTATTCCATCCGTTTCATTTTAACCACATATAAATATTAATGTTTTTATTTATAAAATATATAAAATTATGTTTTCTTAATCTGTATATACAAATCTAAAACAACAATTAAAATAAAATAGAAGGAATACTAAAATATATCAAATTTATAACTAAATTTTCCAAATGATATAATGTTATTTACTTTTAGCAAAATTTAATAAAATAATATATGATTCTTTATTTTATGAAAACAATCTTCATATCTATGATTTAACATAATATATTGATATTAAAACTTACAAGTATAACTCAAAAAAAAAAAGGCACCACACAAAATGATATAATAGTATTGATAGAATGATACGATATAGTTTAGATTAGGAAAATATCTTTTTATGAAAAGTCGTCGCGAATAATGTTCTGACAACTGTTTCTCTTTTGGTCTTCTGACCTGTGTGAACGGATAATATCAAAACACTGTGTCTTCTCTTAAAGTGGTGCTTTTCTACGTTTGCTATATAACGAAACCATACTCAGTCCTCCTTCAGACCATTACCTGTACCGATACAAAGAAAGAAGAGAGAGAGAGAGAGAGCCTTCACCACCCACCACCGCGACACACTGTACTTAGTTTCCATGGCGTCAAGAAGAGTTTCCTCGCTCCTCTCTCGTTCTCTCTTCTCTCTTAGAGGTATACACACATATCTGATCCGATGCGATTTATTTCTTTTGTAGGCTAATCGCAGATCCACTTGTTCTCTTTGTTTCATCGAGAATCGCTATGCGTTCTGTTTGTTATTAATTTCGTACTTAATTGATTTCGATCGGTGAACTCCGAGATTTTTGGACTCTGTATCGATATGTGATTATGTATTCTTCTTCAGGGAAAGGCCCTCTCGTGAACAGAGGAGCTCGCAGATACAGCAACCTCGCTTCAGCTCTGGAAGACACCATCACTCCACCTGTGAAAGTCCAGCACACTCAGCTCCTACTCAACGGAAAGTTCGTTGATTCTGCCTCAGGTCAGAACTCAGTGTATATATATTACAAATGAAAAAAAACTATATATATATATATGTGTTACAAATGGACATATTATATTATGATTGGTTACACTTTACATTTGAATAATGATGTTATACAGGAAAGACTTTCCCTACATTGGATCCAAGAACCGGAGAAGTGATCGCTCAGGTGGCTGAGGGTGATGTAGAAGACGTGAACCGTGCGGTCGTAGCCGCGCGCAAGGCCTTTGACCAGGGTCCATGGCCTAGAATGACTGCTTATGTAATTAAACAAAGATACTTTTTTGTGCTTTTTTTAGAGTAATTCTCATGTTTTGATTTTATTTTTCTTCTTTCAGGAGAGATCGAAGATACTGTTTCGTTTCGCTGACTTGATTGAGAAACACAACGACGAGATCGCTGCTCTCGAGACTTGGGACAACGGGAAGCCTTATGAGCAGTCTGCCAAGATCGAAGTTCCTATGCTTGCTCGGGTGTTCCGTTACTATGCTGGTGAGAGTGATAAAAACCAAACATAAAAAATCACTAAATCTAATATTGTTGTATTGTTTTTTTTCTTGATTTTCTTTATTGTCTTTGATGAGTTTTTTTTCAGGTTGGGCAGACAAGATCCATGGAATGACGGTTCCAGGAGACGGTTCACACCATGTGCAGACACTCCACGAACCAATTGGAGTCGCTGGACAGATCATCCCTTGGAACTTCCCTCTCCTCATGCTCTCGTGGAAACTTGGACCAGCTTTAGCTTGCGGTAACACCGTTGTCCTCAAGACGGCTGAGCAAACTCCCCTCTCTGCTCTTCTTGTCGGAAGACTACTTCACGAGGCTGGACTTCCCGAAGGAGTTGTGAATATAGTTTCTGGATTTGGTCCTACAGCTGGTGCAGCCATAGCTAGTCACATGGACATTGATAAGGTTTTAAAAAGACACACATCTTGAAAACATTTCAAAAGATCTGCCTTCTTATAGAATTTTTTTTAGATAAATCCTCTTTGTACTATATACAGGTTGCTTTCACAGGGTCTACTGATGTTGGAAAGATTGTTCTGGAGCTGGCTTCAAAAAGTAACCTCAAGGCAGTGACTCTTGAGCTTGGAGGCAAGTCACCGTTCATTGTGTGTGAAGATGCTGATGTGGATCAGGCAGTTGAGCTTGCTCATTTCGCTTTGTTCTTTAACCAGGTAAACTAACTTATACTCACACAAACATTTAAAAACCAATACCTTCCAGATAATAATAACCTCTTCTGTGTAACTAACTCGCAGGGGCAATGCTGCTGTGCTGGCTCGCGTACATTTGTACACGAACGCGTGTACGATGAGTTTGTAGAGAAAGCTAAAGCTCGTGCAATCAACCGAGCTGTTGGAGATCCCTTCAAGTCTGGCATTGAGCAAGGTCCCCAGGTGGACTCAGAGCAGTTCGAGAAAATCCTGAAGTACATTAGACATGGAGTTGATAGTGGAGCCACCTTACAAGCTGGTGGTGATCGTCATGGTTCCAAGGGTTACTACATTCAACCCACTGTCTTCTCTGACGTCAAGGACGACATGCTCATAGCTAAAGACGAGATTTTCGGACCAGTTCAAACCATACTAAAGTTCAAGTACAGACCCAATGCTTAAACCAAACATATCCTCTTTGTTGACATTTTTTTCTGAGTGGACTTTACTAATGTGTCTTAGGGATCTGGATGAGGTGATTGCAAGGGCGAACAACTCAAGGTACGGTTTAGCTGCAGGAGTGTTCACACAGAATCTGGACACAGCGAATAGGTTGATGAGAGCACTCAGGGTTGGAAGCGTTTGGATAAACTGTTTCGATGTGTTTGATGCCACGATTCCATTCGGAGGGTATAAGATGAGTGGCATTGGAAGAGAGAAAGGTATCTACAGTCTCAACAATTACTTGCAAGTCAAGGCTGTTGTCACTTCCATCAAGAACCCCGCTTGGCTCTAAAAAGGTTTCTCTCTCCCTTTTATGGCTAATAATGGTGAAAACCTTGAGTTGTACCTTCTCTAGGTTTTCTAGATTATGATGATAAATTTTACACATTGTGTGATGTATGAATATTGGGAAATAACCACTATTTATAAACTTGAATAAAAACAATAGAATCAATGAATCATTATTTATTTCTCTATAAGCAGTGGAAACTTAAAGCCTTTTCACAGTAGTAGTAGAAGTGTGGAACAACATTAAAAAAAAAATCTCAGTATCTTCTGCACTATTTATGGATTCTTCATTTTGATTCTGAGCTTTCTAGTGATCTGTGATGCTTTTGGATGTACCTGCCGTCTAGTGTTATTATCAGCAGACTGTTCTGTTTCCACCCAGTTTACAACTTGTAGAATAAGAGACTGTGGAACCTTCTTAACATCTGCATCACCTGTGCTTTTGCACTTCTTCATCCCTTTCTCTAGAGCCTTCTCTATAAACTCCATGAACCAATTTGCAGCTTCTTTCTCTGTCTCTTTAGCCAACCTCGCTGTGTTTCCTAACCCAGAAGAAGGAGGAGGAGCTGAGGGGTTCTTGTTCTCGTCGTTTGATCGTAACTGCTTGTGGTTTTGCTGCTGCTTCAGTGCAGTAGTTCTTCTCTTCGATGCAGTCTTCTCCTGGTCAATAGAGTTGTGCTGTATTTCGTTAAGTATCGATCCATCTTCAGATTTGTGGTCAGTAGTAGTAGCTGATGAAACAGCAGTTGCTTCAATGGAAGAGATCTCGCTCATGGTTTCAGATATCTGCTTGTGGAACTCCAAGAACTTCTCGAAGCAAGCAGCAGGGCAATCAGGTTTTGCTGATTTGCTCAGATTGGCTAGTGTCCTGTATTTCCACATTTTCAGACTCAAACCCCCATAGAATCATACCAAATGAAAAAAAAAAAAAGGAGATCCAATTTGTATACTTGAGATGACGAACAACTGTTTCAGTGACAGTAGCTTCTCTCAATGCCTGAAGAGCTATCTTCTGAGCCGTCTCCCTCTGCTGCATAGCTTCCTGTGCGCACATCAAAATACAATCATCTCTCAGTATCACCACCCCCAAACAAAATTCTTAAAAACACTTTGCTAACTTTTTAAGACTGTAACAAGTTGAATCTCACCTTTCCCAGTGTGCTGAGTCTTCCCGTTAGACTCCAACTCTTCTCTGTTTTCTCCAGTAGCTTACTCTGCTTCGGAGAAGCCAATTTCGAAATAGACTTTGGAGCATCTCTCTCTTCTTCCATCAGCGCAGCTGCTGCTGTAGCTCGTCTAGTGCGTGTACTCGGAGGCGGTGAGTTGCTTTTCTTCGCCGATTTAATAGGACTAAGAAGAGCAGAGGAAACAGAGATCATCTTATCTCTATCGCAAACACTCCTACTCCTCGGAAACTTCGAGCTCGATGATGGCGGCACAACACAGCTCTTCCTCATCATCGAAGCAGGGCTCTCCCCCTTCAAATCCCCCATCTTCCCCAACAAACCTCCTCCGTAAGAACACCTAACCCCACCTGGAGACCTCCCTCTAGTCGTCATCGGAGACGCCGCCGCCGCAAACCTCCTCTGTTTCGCCGGAGTACACTGATCAAAATCCAAAGGCGCAGACTTTAACACAAAAGGAGACGACCCAACGTCCCCGTTTTGACCCCAAGACCCCCTCCTCGGCCTCGAACCAGTCTCCTCCTTCCCTCTCGCGCCACCCACCTCGGGAGTCCCGAGCAGAGGATGCCGCCCAGGGATCGGCCTAGCTCCCTGGACGATCGGAACCGGTGTCCCCGGATCGAGCCTGTCGACGTATATGAACTGGCCGAGCTGCATCTTGTTGCTCAGCACGACGTCGTCTTGGTCGGAGGGGAGGGTGACGTAGATGGAGTGGGAAGAGTCGGAGAGTTTGATGAAGAAGCCCTGTTTCGGGAGGAGGTTCTTCTCGTCGAGATCGATCGGGACTATGTCCGTGACTTGGAGGAGAGAGCTTCTGTGTTCTCCGGTGGGTTTGACTCCGGTTTTCATGCCGTCGATTAGCTTCTGGAGGATCCCTGGAGCTAGAGCCGCCATTGTTGCCGAGAGAAGTTTTCTTGAGATTGAGATTCAAGAGATTGGGGTTTAGATTTGGAAAGATTTAGTTTTGATTTGGATTTGATTTTGATATGAAGATTGAGTTGATTTGATTGAGAAAGTTAGGGTTTTTTTCTTTAACTTAGCCGCGGAGAGGCTAACGGTAAGATACAATAAAAGCAAGTTTTTTGAATGATAAAAGGTGTTGGAACGTTGTGATGTAACGGTCGAATTGGTATGGTGGGGACGGTCTCATGAGTGTATTGTATTGTATTTAGGTTAATTATTTTATTTGATTTGTACTACGGTTTGATGATTATCGGCTGTATTTATACGCTTCTTTACTTATCTATTTGTTAATTAATACTAAATTAGCAATTAACAATGGGTTACTGACTCTGTTTTTCTCCAAAAGATTGAGGAATTGGTACTACTGTATATATTTCGTTTGGATATGGATGAAAAATATTTCACGATCATTAACTTTCTACACTTTTAAAAAATATATTATTTGCACTAAATTTTATAAATCATTATATTCAAAAGTACTAGTTTGCAGTCGTGAAAACATCATTGTTGAGCTAATTCTAAAAGTACAGTAATCAGTTTTGCTATTAGTATTAGTAGCATCCTGTCACTGTTCTGTGTGTAAGGGTGGACAAAAAAACCAAATCCGAAAATCTAAACCGAAGCAATCCAGAAGATGAATTTGTACCAAATTTACGTAGATACCAAATGACTTGTTCTACATTATTTTGAACTAGATATGGATCCGTGCGTTGCATAGATTTTATTTGATGTTTTAATTCACGAACATATAAAAATATTGGAAATATTTTTCTCACGTTAGTTCTTGGATTTTCAGTATATATTGATGACATTTTAATAACAATAATCTGTTTTCTTACATAATTTTTTATTGATATTCTATTTTAATAACAATGGTGTTTTAAATAGTACATTGATATTTATATTTTTTAATAAATACTTCCCTTTTTATAAATTTTCAAAATAATATTAGCTATAATTGAAATATATAGAACTGTGAACTCTTTATATTGTTTATATTGTGTAAGAAAACTAAAAACGACACAATTAAAAATATTAATATTACATAACACCAGTCAATATTTTTTATCGATAGTCAGCTAAATATCGAATATATTTCTAGATAAAACATCAAATTTATTTACTTTAACATTCATGGTGTGACTTTAACATCTTTTTCTATATATAATATTTTGTAACACACCATTGTCGGTATGTTTTACAAATTTGAAGTTCTCCAGTTGTAGTGACTCTTGATAGTGCGACATATAATTATAAGACTGAACTTGACAAATACACCAACTTTTTAAGCTTTGACCTTAGTTCTGGTTGATAGTCATTTCATAGAACACTCTTATAGAAAATTGAAGTTTTTTCATTTTGAAAGGTCATTTTGCATATGTAGGTATGACACTTATTCTAAGAATACAAATCTGTTTTTCCACATAACTTCCGGTTAGAATTTCGGCATCAATATTCATATTGTATAGGCGAGTTATCCATAACACTATTCTATTGGAAAGTTTTCATTTTTTATTTAAATTCCTTAATAGCATGACCTACAACAATCCATTGGAAAATCGTTGTCTTTGATTTAAATTTTATAGTAGCATGATCTACAACAACATAACCAATTTTTATATGTTGATAAAAATAAACACACATAATCATAATCACATATAAGCATAATAGTCACATTAACTTAGTCACAATACCATAACAGTTGGACAAAATATCCATAAATTTTGATTTTATCTGTTTCGATTTGAACCGAAATTTCAAATATATGTAACTCTACAAAGCAAAGAAAATACTTATATGCAATATATGTAAGAAACGAAGCAAATAAAAAAATACTAATATTATTAAGAATGAATATCTGATCTGATATGTTATATGAATACATATACATGTAAAGACGTATATGTATATAAATAATTTATATAAATATTATATTGTATATAAGTTTTCTATTACTTTTTAATAAATTTATTAAGTTATTTATTATAATTTTAAAAGTAATAAATTTTTATTTTTGTAATAAAATGTTACTATTATTTTATCTTATATTTGGAATTTATGATTTATTTACTAATTTTAATTTATTTTTGCGGATCGAATCGGATATCCGGTCGAAAATCTAAAATTATCTGAATATCTGGAGCACCGAATATTCGTGTGGCTATAGATCGAATTGGATCAAATAATTGATTATTATAACAAAATGGATCAGATTAGAATATCTCCAAAAATCCGGATATCCGATTCATGTTCACCACTAAATCTATATGTTTAAACGGCTAAGTATAATTGTAACAATAACTAATGTATAACAGCATAACAATTATATTCTTTTTAGAAAAAGTTCAACGTCAGTTTAATGTGAAGATCGGGATATCTAATTATTTCCTCATGTGACACCAAAAAAAAAAAAGATAACACGCGAAGATGTGAAAGAACATGCAAGAAAACTCACCAGATATTTTTCTTGCTCAATCCTGCAAAAAATTACTTTTTAAAACACAAATTGTTTTTATTATCTTCCTATATCTTTTATTAATCATAAGATATTTTAACAAATGTCAAAATTTTATAAGGAAATTAATATCAAATAATCTTTTACAATTATCTTTTTTTGGATTTTGGAAAAAGGAAATTAGTATTAAATAAGTTATTTTACAAACTTCTCTTCTTTAAGATTTGTAAAAAGGAAATTTTCTAAATATTACTATTAAATAATTTTTAAAATTAAATTTTACAATTAAATATTTTTTAAAATTAAATTTTACTATTAAATTAACGAAAATTATTTCTTCAATTTCTTTTAATTTTATTAGTATAAATATTTTTAATCATGATATTCTAACACAACTTCAAAATATTAAGAGAAAAATTACTATCAAATAATATTTTTAAGATAATATTATTAAGTAATTTTTAAATTTTCTTTTTACTCTTAAATAATTTCAAAATTCGTTTTTGTTTTTATTTTCTTAGTATATATTGTTTTATTCATGATATATTCTAAAACATGTCGCATTATTTAAAAAGGAAATTACTATTAAATAATATTTAGTTTAAGATTTTTAAAATGGAAATTTACTATATAATTAATTTCACCAAAAATTGTTTTTATTATCTTATATATAGTTTTGAAATTATGAAGTAGTTTAACACATATCATAATTTTAAATGTATAATTGTCATGTGTCACAATCATGTTAATTAACAACTTTGAAGAACCAATTTTCCTATTAAGTAATTTTAGAATATTATTAAGTATTTTTAAAAATTTCCTTTTTACTATTAAATCAATTTTAAAACTAATTTATTTCAAAATTCGTTTTTTTGTTATCTTAGTATATATATTTTATATCATTATGAATTTTAACCTCTTTAAAAATATTAAAAAGAAAATTACTATCAAATAATTATTTGCAACTATGTTTTGTTTAGGATTTTAAAATGGAAAATTACTATTAGATATACTTACAATTACTTTTTAAACAAAATTTGTTTTTGTTATTATCTTAATATATATTTTTAATTATAATATAGATTAACACATGTCGCAATCTTAAAAATTTTAATGACACGTGTCGCGATCATGTTAATTAGTAACTTTGAAGAACCAAGCTTTATATAATAAGATTTTATCAGAACCAAACATAAACTCAAACAATATTATAAAAAAACTCATATTTTTAAAACATACCAAACCCAAATCCAATTTCAAGTAACCACTCAAAATACTCAAATATCCTAACAAATAACTCAAATAAATATGTATTACATAAATATTAGGATTTTTATTTTTTGAAGTTGCATTTTAAATTTGATTATGAGCAAATTTGTTTCTAAAGTTTAAACAATGTTGTTTTATTTTGAAGTTTAAATAATATTTTCTGTGTTTATAGAGTTGCTAATTGCTAATTTTAGCTTGTTTATGTTTTTCCGTTCTTAACTACCACTTCGTATCACTAAACTTTTCGTTAGCATATTTTATTTAAATTTGTTAAATTTATGAAATTAAAAAAAAATTGAGTTACGAATAAGTTTTGGAATAGTCAAAATCTGAATTAGAACCATTCTTAAATCTAAAATCGGTTTAATCGGATTTGCGATGTGTTGATATAATCATATTTGAGGAAGCTCAACCAAATCCGACTCAAATTTTAAGAATATTTCATGCTAAAAGATAAGATTTGATTGAAACCGAACCGAACCGATTGTGTACCTCCATGTCTCGTTCTGTGTATTTAAATGTGAAACTGTGTCGTTTTATAGCTCAAACACGGCCCATATAAATATTTAAGCGCCATAATACTGTTCCGCAATAACCGCCATTAGATCATCCATCATCTTTGTTGTTTCACCCTTGGAATCAGGAACCGTTAATCTCTCTGATTCGAACTTATCCTTCTTGTTTATTTTCCTCTCTGATTCATTCTTCCGTCTCTCTCCAATCTTAGCCTTGCTTAGTTTCGAAAATGAATGAAGTGTTCGGTACAACCTCTTTCGATGAAGAGTTCCGAATGTTCGAATCAATACTCAAGAAGTTCCCATTCGTAAGATCTGCTTCCGCTGAGGCACATCAAGCCTTAACTCCGAGTGATGATGACAGTGAGTTAACGACGTTAGCTACATCTGTTCACGCCGTGATGTTAGAATCTGGATTCGTTCTGTTCGATCCTGATGATAAGCTCAGCTTTTCGAAAGAGTTGCTTTCTGTATCCCTTAGGTATACTCTGCCTGAGGTAGCCGAGTCTGTTACTGTCACCGTGACGTTTCAGAGCTTAAGCGATCGGGTTGTCGTTTACGGGTCTCTAGATGGGAACGTGCGTAGAGTTTGTCTTGATAAGGATACTCTGAAGTCTGGTGGCAAAGAAGGCTCTAACCGTGAGGTGTTCATGTGGTGGAGGACGGTGAAAGACGGTCTTGTTACTCCGTTGTTGATTGGTCTTTGCGATAAGTCCGGCTTGGAACTTCCACCGTGCTTTACGAGCCTACCAACGGAGCTCAAGGTGAAGATTGTGGAGTCCCTTACGGGAGCGAGCCTTGCGAAGATGGCTTGCGTTTGCAGAGAGACTCGGCGTATGGCATCGGGTAACGACTTGTGGAGACGGAAAATATGGGAAGAAGCTAGGCATCTTCTTCTTGGGAGTGGAGACAGGGGCGAGGTTGTTGATTGGAAGGCGAAGTTTGCTTGTTTTTGGGTGCACTACCGACAGAAACTGTCCCCAGTTGTACAACACGAACGAGAAACTTTGACGGACGTTGACATGGCCATGAGTATATACCATATGCTCCATAGCACTTGTTTTCCTCGGGATCACTTGAATGGTTCCGTTGGTATACACCGGGGACTACAGAGGCTTGGCCGACGTTGTTTTAGTCCCGGATGTAATCTTGGAGGAGGCAACTAGCTATTTTAGTTCACAAATGTCAAAGCTCATGTTTGGGATGTTGCGTTTAGATTTTATATGTTTTGAGAACCTATTACCTCGTCTTCCTGATGTAAAATAATGTTGGGATTCGTTGGCTTGCGCAAGCGCAAGTGTAACATTTTTTTTTTTTTTGGTTTAAAGGCTTTTTGTAACTTTTGCGACCAACTGATGTTGCACATTCCATGTAGCTTTATAGTTTTCTTAATATTTGGTTGGCAGTCTTTCACAAGAGAACTGATGGGCTTGCTCTTAGGGATTCGTATTCTTAGGAGTGGTAGTGTTTTAAGGGGGTCTAAATCTAATAGTAGTAATCAAACTATCGATTGGATTTTTTATGTGGCAAATACAGATACACTGGAAATGGCTGTTTATGTGTCACACATTATAATATCTGTAATACCATCTGCAATGGTATGTTTTGTAAATTCAACACCTTATATTTTACATTTAAAAATATTTCATATCATATCATTTTTTCTTTTTTATTTTTTCTTTTCTATTCAATCATTCAATATTTATTCTGTTTTTACTCTACAAATACTCTATTTTTACTTTACAATACTGAAGAGAACAAGGCCAGTGGGCCATCACTTGTGAGCCATTACTTATAAGAAGGTCCAACTGTTTATATAAGGGCTTTCGTTTATTGGTTAAAGAGAATGAAACATGAAAGTTGACAGACCTAATTTATTGAGAAAGTAACATATACTTTTTTTTTTGCCAAACTGTAAATATTTTATATGAAAGAAGATCTTACAAAAGAATCAACTAAGTTTTTGAACCATCTTGGCAAAAAGAATAAAAACAAGACGGAGCAACACAAAAACTAGAGACTAAGGACACACATTTATCTAAGCCACAAAATCATCAGTTTCCTAAACCTTTTGTTCTTCTTCCTCGCTGAGATTATGAAGAATTCACCTCTCTATTTTGTCTTCAAAATTGTTGGTTTCCTGTTTCCAACATATTTGGTTTGGGTAAACATGGTTATGGCTCGGGTTTAGTTTTCTTTTTTCTTTTGTTTTTTTTTTTTGCTAAAATTTGTTGGTTTTTTTTTCTCCCTAAAACGTCCAAATATAAGTATCTTAAGACAGTAAAGCATGTTTTATTTTGAAAATAACACACAAAAATATAAAATAGCAAGTCGCTAAAAGATACAATTAAAAACATATACCCCTAATAGTAAATGGTTAGTAATATATTATTCATTAAATATATTTTCTTGTCTTTTTAATTTTTTATAACATGCTATATATTATTATTTTTAGTCATTTTTCTATTTTGTATTATTTTTATGATAAAACTATATTTGTACTCTTTAGGTGAATTGTCCTTTAAGAAACATATATTTTTAAAAAATAAGATTATTTAATATTTAACTAAAATATTTTAACTAATAACAAACACACATTGCATAGTATTAGTGGTCATACATGATAAATAAATATAAAATATACATTAAAACTTGAAAATCAAATAAAATGGAACAATAATTAAAATTGTAAAACATTTTATAAAATGAGACAAAAAAACTAAAGTTAATAAAGTCTTTAAAATGTAAATGGCAACTGCCAAGCACTCCCAAAATATCCACTCTTAACTTCTTTTTAATAATAAGAGTCCACCGGTTCTTTCTTTCTTTCTTTCTACGCAAGGAACGATAAAAGGACTCGTCAAGTATCATCTCTTTTTTTTTGTTTCCTTTGGCTTGAGTCCAATAGACGTAAAAATGTTGAATCTAATTGTATAGGAGATGCAAGGTGAGGAATGTTGATATTGAAATCTTTTTTTTTTTTGCTCCATTATCTAATGAAGTATTCGAATAATAATTTATTAATTACGATAATTAGCAGTAAATCAACAAAACACAATTGACCGCGAGTGTAACTAACTTTTTGAAGTCCGCTCGCGTAACAAACTTTTTGGAGGTTCTATAAAGTCCGCGAGTGTAACTAACTTTTTCAGTCTCTTCACAAAGTCCCAGAGAGAGAGAAGAGAGATTCTCTTCGACGAAGGCGATTCGTTAACGGACTCCATCCTCCTCCACCGTCTTCCACTTCTCTCTCCGTCGCGCTCGCTCACCGCGTCCAGATTCACTCTCCGACTGATCGCAATGACAAGTGAAGGAAGTAACGGTTCGATTTCTTATTTTACGATCGCTTTCTTTCTTAGCCTGATCTCTGATCGTAACTCTCGCTGGATTCGTTGGTTTATAGATGTTCTCGTAGTTGATCGATCTTAGGAATCGGATTAAGCTCGCACCATAGTCGTCTCTGTCTTGCGTTAGTATTAGGTGGAGGTTACTGCGTATGGAGATTGAGTACGTAGTGTTTCCGATCGGATTAAGCATCTCGTCTTGTGATTCTCTGCATTGATTGATTTAGGCAAGATGAGTTCATCGCAAACAAGATCGCCTCTGGCGACGATTCCTGAGAATGTTGGCGATGATGTTGTTGAACGAAACTCAACCGAAGAAAACGTCTCGGTATAATCTAAAAGATTTGATGAATTTTTTTTAGTTTTGTTAATTTTTGCAATGACTTGTTCAAGTTTGATTAGAGTTTGTTTTTTCAGAGCGAAGAAGAAGCTGCTGCTAGTGATGTGAATCCTTTGTCTAGCGATGCTGCTCAGATCCTCCCAATGCTACAGAACCTCTTGCGCAACAATGACATCCAGAGGGTATAATTGCCCCACTCATAGCTTTCTATATTCATCTTCTTGTGCTGTGATTGTACACTATCTTTTATGTGCTTAATTTGGCAGGAGAGGCTAACCGGATTGGTTCAACTCTATGATCCAGCTGCTGGTATATATGTTTTGTGTTCTTCTGTTGAGCTTATTTTCTTGCATCTACTCTGTTTCATTGACTATAGATCTTCATTTTTTAACAGAAGACACAAACGCAAACGTGAATGCGGAAAGCGAGCAGGTTGTGTTTTGCTTCTCATTTTTGCTAATGACATACGCTTAGAGAGGAAGTTGGTGTGAGGATATGAATAAGAGCCTTTTAAGTTCTGAAAAATTGACAGATTGCAAGGGAGGCTGCTCTAGCTTCTCAGGTTTATTTCTTGGAGCAGAGGTAATTAAAGATAAAAACACCATTTTCGAGATTGTTCTTTACGTTACTTTCAAAAGTGGGAAACAAATGATTGATTGATTGTTTCCCATGGTTTCAAATGCTGCAGGGTGCAGGAGCTTGAAGAGGAGATTGAGACTCAGAAGAAACTAAACGCTGAGGTATTGTGAATGTTGTACATGCAGTCACAAATCACACCCACCATTCATCATCAGTGATGACCGTTTATAATGATGGTTCCTGAAATGGTTGCAGCTAGAAGAACAGATTAAGAGCTTGACGAACAGCAGTGATCCATAAAGGCAGGATTGACTTTGCGCTCCATCTTGAAGGAGGCATATGCACCACTCTCTCTTTGCATTACATCTTTTTTTCTCTCTTAGAAAACGTTATGGACAGATAAACTGCTGTGTTGGTCCATTGATTGATTGAACAGTTACAAGTTTTCTCTAGTCATATAAAATGACTCCCTGTTTTGTATATAAATAATACTGAAACTCTATCATCAGAGGTTGAAACACAGAGGAAGGTCCTTCATTTTTGCTTGACATGTCTACGTAAGTGATTAGAGATTTATTATTTTATAAGTCACTTAGGCTGTTTTTAACACAGTTGCAACACACACATAACACCTTTCGATGTCTCTACTCTCCACTCTCTTCAAGTAACAATCGCATGTAAACTCAAGAACCCTTTTTCCTTTGCGTTATATAGAAAATAAGTGTTTGAACAGGAAAGAAAATAAGAATAATCAAGCGCTGGTGGTCTAAGAGTGGTATAGAACATTTCCATGGAATTGTTACTAGAAAATTCTTTCGCGCATGGACATCAAATAAAATTTTAATGAGAATATGGAGATTTGAAGTATTATGGATCGAAAGTCCTGGGGAACTTAAAAAAAGAAGTACGGTCGAAAGAAAAAGGAAATGAATTAGTAGACTCATCACTGAAGAGAAGAAGGCCCGTGGCCCATTACTTATATGAAGGTCCAGTTGTTTACATATATGGGCATCGTTTATCGGCTAAAGAGAATGAAACATGAAAGTAGACAGACCTAACTTATTGAGAAAGTAACATATTGTTTTGGAGAGAAAATTTCACTAGATTGATATGCAATGAGATTGATCAAAGAAGTCAAGAAAATAATATGTTTTCCTAGCAATATCGTTATTGTCTAATAAATATAAAATGTACACTAAAAACTTGGAAATCAAATAAAATGGAACAAAATTAGAAGGGTAAAATATTTTACCAAATGAGACAAAAATTTAAAAATTCTTGAAAATGAAAATGCCGAGCACTCCCAAATTATCACTGGGCTATTTCTTTTAATAAAAGAGTCCAACGGTTCTTTCTTTCTACGCACGGAACGAATAAAAGGACTCCAATAGACCTAAAAAATGTTGAAGTATACTAACAATTTTCAAAATTAAATGTGATACGAGTGGCTATAATCTATCTAGAAGTGAAGGATGCAAGGTGAGCATTGCAATTGTTTTTGCCCTCCATTATCTAATGATGTATTTGAGCTATAGTTTTTTTTTTGTTCACGAATTTGAAACTATAATAATTTATTAATTATGATCATTAGAGGTAAAAAAGATTCACAACTGAGATTTCGGATTTCAAAGTCCGCTAAAAACCAAATTAAAGGTTAAGTAGAAGTCCGCTCGCGTAACAAACTTTTTGGGGGGTCCTATAAAGTCCGCGAGTGTAACTAACTTTTTCACTCTCTCCACGAACTCCCAGAGAGATTCTCCTCGACGAAGGCGATTCGTTAACGGAATTCATCCTCCACCGTCGTCCACTCCTCTCTCCGTCGCGCTCGCTCACCGCGTCCAGATTCACTCTCCGACTGATCGCAATGACAAGTGACGGAAGCAACGGTTCGATTTCTTATTTTACGATCCCTCCTACTTCGTTTTCTTCCTGGCTCGTTTCGTTGATCGTAACTCGATCGTTTCGTCGATGTTCTCGTAGTTGCACTTTGTATCGTTTACAATCATCGGTAGATAGATTTTGGAACGGTTATGAAGTTTAGTTTCGTTTTCTTTGGAATCGGATAAGCTCGTATGATTGTCGTCTCTGTCTTTGTGTTGTTATTAGCGGAGAGGTTACTGTTTATGAACTTCACTGCGTTGTTAAGGTTACTGCGTATGGAGATCTGAAGTAGTATTTTGATCGGATCAAGCTTTCTCGTCTTTTTTGTGATTGATTGTTAGGCAAAATGTCGAGTCCATCGGAAACAAGATCGCCTCCGGTTGAGAAAGATGACGAGACTCCTGAGAATGCTGGCGATGATGTTGTTGATCGTCCTATCGGTGAAGAAAACGTCTCGGTAATCAAAAGATTTGATGAACTTTTAGTTTTGCTAATTTTGCAATGACTGTTGAAGTTTGATTAGAGTTGCTTCTTCAGAACGAAGAAGAAGCTGCTAGTGCTGTGAATCCTTTGTCTAGCGATGCTGCTCAAATCATCCCATCGTTACAGAATCTCCTGCTCAACAACGACATCCTGAGGGTATAATTGCCCACTCTCATACATGTTTATTTCGTTTCAATTTTTATTTTCTTGGTCTACGTTGCTGTACAGTACTATCTTTTATGTGCTTAATTTGGCAGGAGAGGCTAAGCGGATTGATTCAACTCTATGCTCCAGCTGCTGGTAAGTTTTGTGTTCTTCTGTGAGCTTATTTTCTTGCATCTTCTCTGTTTCATTGACTATAGATCTTCATTTTTTTTTAACAGAAGCCACAAATGCAAACGTGATTACCGAAAGCGAGCAGGTTGTGTTTTAGATTCTCATTTTTGCTAATGACATGAGAGGAAGTTGGTTGTGAGGATAAGAATAAGAGCCTTTTTAAGTTGTGAAAATTGACAGATTGCAAGGGAGGCTGCTCTATCTTCTCAGGTTCATTTCTTGGAGCAGAGGTAATAAAAGATAAACCACCATTTTCGAGATTGTTCTTTACGCCACTTCCAAAAGTGGGAAACGAATTCGATTGATTGTTCCCAATGGTTTCAAATGATGCAGTGTGCAGAAGCTTGAAGAGGAGGTTGAGACTCAGAAGAAACTAAACGCTCAGGTATTGTGAATGTGTACATTCATCATCATCACCATGGTCTTCTTTCTTTACTAGATTACCATTACCGTTTATATATGATGGTTTTGTGAAATGGTTGCAGCTAGAAGAACAGATTAAGAGCTTGACAACGAACAGTGATCCATAAAGGCAGGGATTGACTTTGTGCTCCATCTTGAAGGAGGCAAATGCACCACCACTCTCTTTGCATTACATCTTTTTTGTTTCTCTCTCTTAGAAAACGTTATGGACAGATGATAAACCCTTTTGGTTGATCCATTCTTTGATTGAACAGTTTACAAGTTTCCTCGAGTCATATAAAATGACTCCTTGTTTTGTATATAAATAAGATAGAAACTCTATCAGAGTTTGAAACAAAGAGGAAGAAGAAATGATTTTAATCCTTCATTTTTTTCTTGACCTGTCTACGGAAGTGATTACAGAATGTGGTTTTATTATTAGACAGTTAAACCAACACATAATACTATCTACTCTGTCTTCATGTTAAACTCGCCCCTAACGTCAAGAACTAATGAAAATCATACAAACTGCGTTATTCCTTTGCGGGTACATAAACATGTACGTCACCTTCGACATTCTTACATAAACATGTACGTTCACCCCATGATGACATAATGACATATACTGATATACATCCTAAGCGGCCTGTTACTGGAAGCTGCCCAAAACGAAATATGTAGACTGACTCTATTCTAAAGTAATAATCCACCGTTAATCACAATCGGCTTATAGGCCCATTAATCACAGATCTAAGTCCTATGATGCTTGGAAGTTTCCGTCGCTGTTTGACCGACACCTTTTAATAAATAACAAAACGTCTAAATTCTTTTATTCAACAAAGACATCTTTACATTTTGGACTCTTTTGCGCACTTGATTTTTTAATTAATGAAAAAAAAAAAGGAAAGATCAATGATTAGGCTGGAATTGCAAAACAGAGTCGAGTTCTGATAGTGTTGCAGTGGATACTGGTTAAGGGCTTTCACGGGACCGGTTGCGGCAAGCGAGAAACACGACTCGAAAGCAATGTTCAGCCGATTTTGCGCACATTCTTTAACGTCGAAAGAGGAGCTCACGAGAAGAGAACTTGCTCACTCAACCTCCACACAACTAATCCGTATTATTAAATACTAATCATCTTTCTTAATTAACTACTTAACCTTCTGTATAGGCTGTCTCCCTCAGACCATATGATATCGTTGACTTTCTATTTCCCTTGATCTTGTCATTTTTCATCTTGCTCTGTTTTGGGTGGCTCTGAAGTTTCAAGATCAGAGTAGAAGACCAGTGTTAGTGTTATTCAATATGTTTGAAAATAAGGATGTGTTTCCTGGATTTGTGGTCTGGATTAATCAGACTATTCGAGAGCCTCTTAAGGTTAAACTTTCATTAACATCTCTAGAAGCTTAATCAAATGTAGAACATAGTTGGATCATGTTTTATGTGCTATTGTTTTTGTTGTTATAGGCTGAGTTCAAGAGATTAAGGAATGTCAAAGAGCAAAACTTGGTTAAGAGTCTCAAGGCAGAGAAAGAGACTACTCATGATAACCATAGATACGAGGAGAAGTTAGAGAAGCAATTACAAGCTTGGAGAACTAATCCTTCATGGATTGATCAACCTCCTAAGGTTCAGGTATGTTCATAACCAAAAAAAAAACATCTCAAAACATAGAGTAAGGTAGTATTCAAACAAAAGTTGATATTTTTTGCAGGTGAAAACACAAAACGGTTCGTTTTGTCATTTGAATATAGAAGTTAACGTGGGACTGCCTCCTGAATCAGTCTACAACATTTTCACTCATCCAGATAACAAAAGATACTTCAAGAACATCAAGGTGCTTCTTGCATGGTCTCTGTCTTGTATGGTTTGAATTTAGTAAAATAAATATTTTAATTAATTCTAATCAGGAATGCATATCAAGAAAAGTTTTGATGGAGGAAGGACCAATGCAAACCGTGGAGGTGAAGCAAGCTGCGGCCTGGAAGTTCCTTTGGTGGTCTGGTACTTTTCCTGTACATCTAATTGTCCAAGAAAACCGAAAAAATCTTACCGTAAGATATATATTAATCTTCCTTACAAGAATCAATATGTTTGTTCTGTCTTTACCACACTTCAAATCGTTTTTTAAAAAATTTCTTACTGAGCGCAGTCAAAATATAAGCAAGAGAAAACGATGTTCATGAAAGTATTTGAGGGTTGTTGGAGAGTAGAGCCATTGTTTATAGACGAACATTTGTGTGACCGCATGAAACCAAAAACTCGAGAAGAATATGATACTTGCAGCAACGGACGAGGAAGGATAGGGTCGAAGGTGACAATGGATCAGATGTTTCAGCCTTCTGCTATACTTACTCCACCTCCACTTTCTTGGTACATTCGCGGGATTACTATTAAAACCACAGAGAGTATGATTGAGGATCTCCTCGCGGAAGCTGCTAGGATCCGAGGAGGAGGAGGAGGAGGAGGAGGAGGAGGAGGACAAGATGATGATAAAGGAGAAAACGGCGTTGTATTGGAGAAGAGCAAAGATGAGTATATAAAGGTGAGGTGGAGATCACGTAGGAGAAGTAACGGGATGAGATATACGAATCGGAGAATGATGTAATTAATGTGATTGTGATTTTAAAATTTATTGATGGTTATAAACTCTTTACTCATGACTGTGATTAATGCTTAAATCCGGGTTATGGTTCCAAAACTAATATTCTCTCCTTAGTTAGGTTTCGCTTGCTTGTATGTCAAGAACTCACGAGAATGGAGTGTTAATGTAGTGAGGGCAGAGAAACTAATGCAGATAGTAAAATAGACACAAAATTTGTTAACGGGGTTCGTTTCCTACATCCCCAGGACCTCGTCCAGATTTCATTGACTTAGAACAAGGAGCAACATACAATTGCTATATGGTACAACACACACGAGTGTTTACCACTCTTTTCTAAGGAGCAATCTACAAAGATTAGGAATACAACAGATCCTATCCGGACACGCCAGAGCACACTGTCTTCTACAGCTGCAATCTTCACAGACCTCTTCAATGAAACCTCCTTTGCTAAACTCCCCCTGAGTCTAGGCTTCGATCTTCCACTTCTCGGAAGTACTTCACCAAGTATGTCAGTACCCAACGCACACCAGTGACACAAAACGCTTGATCCTCCAAACGCACACACAGCTCACCACGAGCTACACACGATGGCTAACTCCATCATACAAAGCGCCAACACCAACGCCACCAAACTAAGTCAACATCAGACTCCATCGATAACTACTACAGACACTGCTTCGACACCAAACAGATACACCAATATACAATGAAACCCCTCTCTCTATTATGTGAGGTCTGACTTTCTCATAAGGCACATCCCTCCTTATATAGCAGACCAGAACTTGTTCTCCACGTCTTTAACTTAATCTTCAAGTCTTCCATTTGCTCTCCAAGTCTTTCCAATACACATAAAGTAACTTTCCATTATCTTTATTGGAAAACTTCACCTTCAAGCAAACTCCTTTTGCTTTATGGAAAACGTCCATATGTCTTCAAGCACATATCATCTTTCCTTTTCTAATTCAGGAAGCCCACGATCATCAATAAACCCGAACTCCCATTCAGCTCCATCTTCATGCCACACGCTTGTAGTACCTCTTGTAAAATTTCATGAACTAATACAGAACATCTGAGGAATCTGCATCTTCATGGAGCTGCCAACTTCACTGATTTCCGTATGTAAAGCTTGTAACTCTAAAATATCTGACAACTTACTGATTCAAGCAGTGCGAGTCTACTTATTTGTTTTATTAAAATTAACTTCAAAATGTTTATGGTATTTTAAATTTCAGATCCGACCATTGATTAAACATTAAAAATAAAATAAGAAATGGACTTACCAAAAAAAAAGGAACATGCACTTTGGTGGGTTTTGATTCATTTTACTGAGAACTTGGTCTTCTCTCTACTTAGAAAAGTCTCGCTTGTACGTCATGTAATCACGAGAATTGAGCTTCCCACTTCATTGTTTCACCATGCACAAAACTTAACGTACACCATTCTCTCAAAATGCAGAATATAGTCACATACTTTAACTAACATTCCACAAACCATAATATATATACGCAAGTTTTAGATCGTCATTTACTCTTGCTCTCAGGTAGTAATAGGAAATGGGTATATTCCCTGAATTTGGTAGCTGGATCAGTAAGAACACTCAACAGCTTCTTAAGGTCAGCTTATATCATCAATCAGAGTACCTGAGGAAGTCAAATAGATATATAAGCACATTTTTATTTCGTTTGTTGATGTAGGCCGAGTCCAAGAGATCTGAAAATGACGAATCTAAGTCGGTGTCAGAGAAAGACACTAATAATAATGCTCCTGCTAACAAGAAGAAGAAAGAATATGTTTATGATGAAAAACAGGAGATGATAGAACATATACTTTGGTATGACGAAGAGAAGAAGCATCCTTGGCATAGTCCCCCTCCCAAGGTCAAGGTAAGAAAAAAAAAATCTCCAAACAAAATATAATGTCCAAAATCTGTTTGCCTTGGTAGAATCAAGAACAATGTCCTTAAAATTTCTTGATATTTTGATCTTTGAAGGTGACAACAAAGAAGGGTGTTTACCATATGAACTTAGAAGTGACCATAGGAGCCGCGCCTCAACAAACCTTCTTATGGTTGACTGATGCATGGGGCAGTTCGTTTTTTGATGAGAAGAAGTGGCGCGACCTTATGGTTTTATTTTCTGATCATTATATGATTCCGATGTGGTATTAAATATATGTGAGAATGTGATTTTTTTTTTGTTATCAAGAAAAACGTAGAACGAAAGGTTTTGACGGAGGATGGTCCGAGGCGGGTCATCAAGGTGAAGAAAGTTGTGGTTCATGACTTCTTATCGCTGACGTCTATACCTATCCCGTTACATCTAATTGTGGAAGAAAACGAAAAAGATCTTACGGTAAAAAGCTTCTCTCGCAAGAATCAACACCTTTGTTTTGTACCTAACTCAGCTTACTGACAGGGAAAATATAAGAAAGAGAAAGTAATGTTCATGAAAGTGTTCCAAGGCAACTTTAAAGTGGAGCCTATATATATAGATCAAGAACGATTGTGCAAAAAGAGGTTACCAAAAAGTCTAGAAGAATACAAAAAATGTAGTGGTGACCAAGGAAAGATTGCGTCAAAATTGACAGTAAACCAATACTTTGAGCTATATCCTCCATTTAATCTACCGCCGCTTTCTTGGTACATCCGTGGGAACACCATCAAAACCTCCAAAAATCTGCTCAAAGCACTTCAGAACACGGCTAAGAGTATACGAACGGTTGAGCTGCCCGAAGACTTTAAAGAATTTAGAGAAAAGATGCACTCCAGAAATAAGGCTAATTCAATATTTTAAAAGCTTTTAAACAAATTACTACGAATCTGTTTAACCAGAATAACTTGACTTTACAGCTTGTGAATCAACATTGACCACTTTCTAATCTAATCAACACAACTCTCTTTGCACACTTGATTATGCTTGATAAGAAAATCTCACGCCCAGCTCTCTGATCTGTCAAATCTCGTCACATTATCTTTGAAAATCTCACATCGAATGTATTTTATTTTAACAGAGACTTCTTTGCCACGTCATCTATTGATGCAAAAAGAATACTTTAAAAGCATCTTTATCGGACAGGATTTTTAAAAGTCCTTAATTTTTTTTTTCTTTTTATTTTCTGTTAAATGGAGGAAATCAATGGGAAAGAAGTGTGGGACAAGTGTGGGATCTATCTTAATAAAACAGAAACATTCTGTTGGATCTAACATTTATTTTGTAAGTTTTTAAATTAAATGCACTTTTATACTTTATAGTTAAACCTACATTAAATCACTAATATTCCTTTCTTTATATTACTATCCATGTTTCCAAACAATATACTTATTTCTTTATACTACTATCAATGTTTCCAAACAATATATTTTTATACTATTATCAATATTTCCAAACAATAAATTTTTATAAAATAACTAATATTTTTAGTAATTAATCTTAGTTATTAATCTTTGTTATTTTATATCTATCATTTTCTCTTTAAAATTTTGTAGAAACGTCATAATTCATAAATTGCAAAGTAATGAACTTTAAATTTTGGATTATAAGATTACAAATTATGAAACTATTACAATTTAAATCAAATCAGATTACATATCGGTCATCCATCAGTTCACTTTTTTAATATGAATATTTTTAAAATCTAAATTGAATTGTCAGATCTTCGGATTAACCGGTAGAATCACAATCGGGTTGGACTTAAAAACACTGATTTAAATACAAAATATTTTAAATACACTCTTTAAAATTACCAAAATATTTGTTAAGTTGTTAATAAAATTTTCATCGTAAAATATTCCGCGCTTCTAAAGTGCGGGTCAAGATCTAGTGTTTCTTATAAAAGGACAAATGAAGAAAGTCTGGAACATTTTTCATAGGACCTATGCCGAATTCACCTAAGGACGAAGCTAAGGACAAGTTGATAAAGATGCTCTTACGCGCTTTTGTTCAGACTTGATAAATGCTCTTTTTCTTTTTCTTTTTCTTTTTTTGGACAACGATAAATATTCTCTAGACGAGAATTCCAAGTCTCAACAGAATATGCCACCAAAACTGTTTATTAAGACATCTAGTCAAATGTGTATTTTTTAGTTTTATATTTGTATTAGTGTTTATAATAAATAAAGTTGATGAAGTTTCGATAGTTAAAATAATATTTGTTAGTCATTTTCAATTATAATACTTTCAGGACATCATGTTTGAATTTGAAAACTTTCTTTTTTTAAATAGGATACACTCATAGTAAGGAATTTTAAAGAGCAAAGCTTGGTTAAGACTCTTGAGACAGAGATAGAGACTACTCATGATTAGAGTAGAGACAAGTAGAAGTTAGAGAAGCAATTACAAGCTTGGAGAAATAATCCTTCATGGATAGATCCCAAGGTTCAGGTATGATCAGAGTCCCAAAACATTCTCAAAATATAAGAGTAGGTAGAGTTCGAACAAAATAGATATTGCAGGTGAAAAAACAAAATGGTTCGTCTTGCCATTTGAATGTAGAAGTCAGCGTGGGATTTTCTCCTAAATCAGTCTACAACATTTTCACTCATCCAGACAACAAACGATAGATACTTTAAGAACATCAAGGTGCTTGCATGGTCTCTGCCTTGTATGATTAAGATTTAGTATTACATGAAAACTTGTGGTAATTTTCTCAATCCTAAAACAGGAATGCATATCCAGAAAAGTTTTGATGAAGGACCAATGCAGACCGTGGAGGTGAAGCAAGCTGCGGCCTGGAAGTTTCTTTGGTAGGCTGGAATATTCCTTGTAAATCTAATTGTACCTCTACAAACATGGGCCTTATTCCGGGTCCCATCCTCACCAGGAATATTTCCAGCAATTTCAGTCTTCACAAGTTTGGATTACCTATTTTGGAGGATACCAAACGAAGTAGACTCAAATTATTTTCCTTGGATTATGTGGTATATCTGGAAAAATCAAAATGATAAGATTTACACAAATAGAAATGGGAATCCACAGGAAATTCTACGGATAGCGGATCTTGAGGAAACACTTTGATCAAAGGCACAGTTATTGATACAAAATTCTAATGGAAATGTTCATACTCCTATCGATTGGCAAACTTTGGGGTCTACTAGAGTATGCTTTGTTGATGGATCTTGGAAGGAACAAGATGTTTTTACTGGACAGGGATGGTATTGCCGAAAGATAGATTCAGAGGACAAGATGATGGGGCAATGAATCTTCGACGTAGCCTATCTCCTTTACACGCAGAGTGTGAAGCGCTGATATGGGCAATGGAGTGCATGAAGACCCTGCAGTTCTCAGATGTGGTTTTTGCTATGGATTGTTCTCAACTGGTCAAAATGGTGTCCTCACCTGAAGAATGGCCAGCATTCACTACGCGCATATAGAGGAATTTCGCCAATGTAAGACTTTCTTCCCCAATTTCACAATCCGACATATTCCAAGGACGCATAACACAATGGCGGACAAGCTTGCACATGGTGTAAGGAGTTCATCTTCAGCTATGTTATATGTCGATTCGATACCTCCGATTTGACTTTCTGGACCGGTGGAATCATGTTAGAGTAGTATATTGTTGTAAAAAAAAAAAAATCTAATTGTACAAGAAAACCTAAAACATCTCACCGTAAGATACATTTATATTCTTCAAAAGAATCATTATTAATGCCATAATGGGAGGAGATATACGAATCCGAGAATGATGTAAATATTAATGTGATTTTAAATTTTCTTGATTTTAAATTTAAAATCTAGGCTTCTCCAATCCGGTGACCGAGGCGTATTCCGGCCGTAGGCTGATACGTAGACACGCCGCTAGTCTGGATCCACCTCGATAGGTGTCAGGATACACTGAGTTATTCAAAAAAAAAACTCTTTACAAACTCATGATTCTATGTTTTGCTTAAACCCGGGTTATGGTACCATATTTAATATTCTCTCCTTAGTTAGGTGCCACTTGCTTGTACGTTAAAAACTCACGAGAATGGAGCTGCCAACATCATTGTTTTGCCGTATGTAAAGATTGTAACCCTAATAAATCTGCCTACTTATTGTTGATTCAAGGATTGTACATAAAGAAATTGTTATCGCTTGTACGACATGTAATTGACGAGTATTGAGCTCCCCACTTCATTGTTTCGCCATGCATAAAACTTAACGTACAACATTCTCTCAACATGCATAAATATACTCTAACTAACATTACAGAAACAACAATATATATACGCAAGCTTTAGATCGTCATTTACTCTTGCTCTCATCAGTTTTGGTAGGCTAAACTTTCGAATACAAAATGGGTATATTCCCTAGATTTGGTAGCTGGATCAGTAAGAACAGTCAACAGCCTCTTAAGGTCAGCTTATATCATCAATCAGAGGACCTGAGGAAGTCAAATAGATATATAAGGAATTTTTTTATCTGTTTGTTGATCTAGGGCGAGGCCAAGGGATCTGAAAATGACGAATCTAAGTCGGTGTCAGAGAAAGACACTAACAATAATGATCCTGCTAAGAAGAATAAGAAAGAATATTATGATGAAAAAGAGAAGATGAGACAAGATATACTTTGGCATGATGAAGAGAAGAAGCATCCTTGGCATAATCCCCCTCCCAAGGTCAAGGTAAGAAAAAAATCACCAAACAAAATATGATACCCAAAATATTTTTGCCTTGATAGAATCAAGAACAAGATCCTTAAAGTTTCTTATATTTTTGATCTTTGAAGGTGACAACTAATAAGAAGGGTGTTTACCATATGAACTTAGAAATGACGTTGGGGGCACCGCCTGAACTAATCCACTTATGGTTGACTCATCCGCACGGCAGTTCGTTTTTGGATGAGAAGAATTGGCGCAACCTTATGGTTTTCTTTCTGATCATTATATGATTCCAATAATGGTATAAATATATAGCAATACATGAGACTTGATAGTTTTTTGTTCGTTATCAAGATAACCAAATCAAAAAAGGTTTTGATGGAGGATGGCCCGAGGGGGGTCTACAAGGTGGAGAGATCTGTGGCTTATGACTTCTTTTCGCTGACGTATATACCTATCCCGTTACATCTAATTGTGGAAGAAAACAGAAAAGATCTTACTGTAAGAAGCTTCTCTCACAAGAATCGACACACCTTTGTGTTTGTACTTAACTTACCTTAATGACAGGGAAAATATAAGAAAGAGAAAGTAATGTTGATGGAAGTGTTCGAGGGAAACTATAAAGTGGAGCCCGTATATGTAGATCAAGAACGCTTGTGCAAAAAGAGGTTACCAAAGAGTCCGGAAGAATATAGAAAATGTAGCGGTGGCCAAGGAAAGATTGGGTCAAAATTAACAATAAATCAATACTTTGAGCCATATCCTCCATTCAATCTACCGCCGCTTTCTTGGTACATCCGTGGGAGCACCATCAAAACCTCCAAAAAACTGCTCAATGCGCTTCAGAACACGGCTAAGAGTGTACGGATGGCTGGGCCGCTGAAAGAACCAAAACCGTAAATTAAGACATCTAATCAAATGAGACTCTATTTAGTTTTATATTTTATTAATGTTTATTATAAATAATTGATGAAGTTTCTATTGTTAAAATAATATTTATCAGTCATTTTCAGTTATAATACTTTCACGACACGACATTATGTTTGAATTTGAAAATTTCTTTAAATAATAGTATACGTTCATACACAATTAGTGATAATTTGTTTAAATAACTAAAGATATTTTCGACAATCAATAGAAGAAAAAATAGAAAGTTAATTGAAACTCTTATTTTTTGGAAAAAATAGAAAAAATGTTATCAAATACACAAAAAAATTATCACGTATTATTGACTAGTATTGACTGTCTCAGCTGAAAAAAGTTTTAAAAAATGAGATTACTAAAAAATACTAACGATCTAACATGTCGCAATAAAGATTAAATATGTCGAATTTGTTATAGATTGATACAACAATAGTTCGATTTTTGATTACAGAATTTATTGAATAATTATGGAAGAAAAATACAAGAAAATATATATTTTAGTGTTTAAAAATTGTTTTCCTGTATAACTTTTGATGAGATTGACTTATTTATGTTAAAAATTATATGTTTAACAATTTTAGATAAAATATACAAAAGGTATAGATTATAAATTAGCTTAGGGAATGTAAACCAATAGACCGGCACTAACGAAGGACTATGCATTATACCTAGATTAAGACATGGAAGAAAACATATGGAAAACACTACTTTTGTTCACTAATTTTGTAGTAAGTGCTTTCCAATCGGATCAGTGGATAGGGTTTATAAAAAAAAACATACACAATTGGTATATTCTTATACAAATGAGTGAACATTACGGACTTAACTATTAATGGACCTTTGAAATGTTTCTGGTCCATTTATATTCTAAAATTTAAAACCCGCCAAAAAAGTTTTTGGAAGAATATTAAATCATTCATTTCAATTTATTTTTTTTATAATTTGTGTGACTCTGTTTTTCAACTTTGATTTAAAATAAATCTGAAAGCTGAAATAGTATTCGAAACTCTGCTAGTGTCTACTCCCGGAATCTTCCACTTCCAACATACGTAACGGCAAAATACGGTTAGGGACGACTTTGTCGATGAACATCAAGAGAGCTGCAGAGTTCATATATTCTATTAATTCTTCTGTATGACCAATTGATATATGTTAGTCTAATTTTATTTCTTTTATTCAGAGATAAAGTAAAATGTATATATCAAGTTTACGTAACCGTTTGCTCCTAATTAACCGTTTGCTTCTATATGATAATTTTTTTTGAACGTGGACGTATAATGTGTTTAGTGGCCGCCATGCTTCCGTTGATAATTTTTAATACTAATCGCACATAACCATAATATAACTGTCCTATTAATAATTAAGCATATGTTTACTGTCATATATACAATTTGTTTTTTCATATATTTATTGACTATTACTCTAACATAACTATTTGTTATCAATATGTAAAGTGGCGGAGGCAGCATTTCTTTTGACTGGTGTCAATTTGTTAATATAACTATATTTTATAAGGGTCAATGTGATATATTTTCAGCATTTCATCAGATTTTAAAAGGAAAATACATGTAAAATATTTTTTTGGGAAAATCCATATGGGTCATCTGACCCCCTTGGTTATAAGGTACCTCTGCCACTGAATATGTAGTTCACCAATAATATGTGTTTAGTTATGCAACATGACAAATTTAATATAATTACTAGATTCTGACATGTTTTAAAAAAAATGGGTATAATTTTTATTTTACATTTTTTGAAATTTAATTTTTATATTTGCGTTTTTAGTCATATTTATATTTTTCTTTGTATAATATTTTTTTAAATAATTAATAAGAGATTTTAATAATTGTATTAAAATAATTAGACCACATCTATATCAATAGGTCATATTGTTGTTTTGATAGAATGAATCAAAGCTTCTTACTAATGATTTAAAAAAAAAACATTTTAAAAAAATATGATTACAAAGAAAAACACAAATATCTATCAATAATATTAAAATTGAAGTATGTCATATTGATATTAGTTTGGTCCAAAAAATGTTACTACATAATCAATATTACATTGGACTCATATATAAATATAAAACTAATTATATAAAAATAACGACCTTTTACTATACATATATACATGTAACATTCACTGTAATCCCAAATTTTTAGGAGCCCACTTTTCCAAATTCAGTTTTATTAGACAGTTATATTAATAACAAAGCAAAAAGAATAAATGATGATCGTATTTGATATTAACAACTGATAACAACATATACATATATAATACATTTTTGTAAGCGGTTTAGTTATTGTGTCTACTTTTTCTTTTGACTAAGGTTCTAATGGATTGATATTAATAAGTTGTGTCCACCTAATTATTTTATAACTGTATCTAAATAATTATAATCACCTTCTAAATATTGATATATGTTATGTTTAATTATTTATTTATTCTATTAATAATAACTAACTTCTATTTATTTTTTATAACTGTACCTACTTTAATATTGTTACTAACCACGTCATATGTTTATTATTATTGAGTTTTAATGAACATTCAATTCTCTCAGAAATTATTCATGCTACAATTTTTCAAAAACAGTTATGTTTCTTGGTGATTTAACTCAGTTCCAAAGAAACCTAGGAAAAAACAATTATATTTCTCAACAGGTATTTGTATTTGAAAAAAATTCTGAAATTTTTTTCATCAACACTATAAAAAACAGTTATATTCTCAACGGGTATTTATAATTTCTGAACTTTTATATTTCTCAATGTTTTCTTACATTGAAAAAACGAACATTGGCAGAATTATTATATATTAAATAAGTGTGGATTGGTGGATTTTGGATCGTGGTTACCTGTCGATCCGCAAATTATTTAAAAAATTAAAATTAAAAAAAAATACAGAAATTTTAAAATAATAATTTAGAATTTAAATCATGTATGAATTTTTTATTATAAATATATTTTAATAATAACTAAAGCGAAGCAGGTGCGAGTACAAAATTATCTGTTTGCGAATTGTGCGGATCATATTTTTTAACCAAAGAAAAACTGAAAATCCGCGGGTTGGTGGGTCAATAGGGCGAGTTCGACCCGAAACCCAGCCTTAACTGTGCGTACCAGATCAATTTTTAAATCGTTATTATTTAATAAAATATATTTTGATTAAAATTTATACACAAATATGATTACAAAAATACAAATATAACCAGAAAAAAAAAAGAAATATCAAAAATTAAATTTAAAACAAAATATATATATGTCTTTTTAAGGACGGATCAAAATATATTTCTCAATGGGTTAACTAAACCCACGGATTTCAACTTTCAATTTTCAACCCGCGAGTTTCAGTTTTAGACGAAACAAAATTGAAATCCGCGGGTTAGCGGATTCGACTGCAATATACCGAATCAATTTTTAAATTGTTATTATTTAATAAAATATACTTTGTTTAAGATTTATACATAAATATGATTATAAAAATTATATATATAATCACAAAGAAAACATAAATATGAGAATTAAATTAAAACAAAAAATATACCCGCCCTTTAAAAGACGGATCAGAATCTAGTTACCATTATTTTCTTCCACTTACTTTAGTTCGACGTTACCGGGTCAGGTTAGGTCGGATCGAAGAATCCAAAAAATAACACTTGAAAACTCCGGTCAGTTTGCGCGGTAACCCAGGAATTAAGGAAGGAGTGACATTCCCAAAAGAAACAAAGGGCCAATACGAAAAACCTATAATATCAAAGGAGGGAGGGCACAGGAGACGTGCCTACGCTCACTCACAGTACTTGCCACAACCTAACTTCTCTGTCCAGTCAGGTTTAAAAATCTCTTTTTAATCTCTATGCTCTGCTATGATAACTTATGGCTGAAAATGTGGATTGGTTTTTGTACGGACAGAAGATCCTAGTAGAGGATACTCTGGTCCCGTTGGTTCAACATTCCTCTATGGGGTCATCAAATGGAATCCAATGAATCTGCTATCATCCGTATGTAAAGCCTCTTGAGAAAGTAATCCTAATAAATTACGTATTGTTGATTCAAGGACTGTACTTAAAAAGGAACATGCTTTTTGATTGGTCTCCTCTTTCCTCAGAAAGGTCTCGCTTGCACGTCATGTAATTCACGAGAATTGAGCTGCCATACATAAAACTTAACGTACACTATTCTCTCAAGATGCAAAATATACTATTCCGCAAACCATATAATATACACAAGCTTTAGATCGTCATTTACTTTTGCTCTAATCAGTTTTAGTAGGCTAAACTTTCGAATATAAAATGGGTGTGTTCACTGGATTTGGTAGCTGGATCAATCTGAACAGTCAACAGCCTCTTAAGGTCAGCTTATATCACCAATCATAGGAGCTGACTGATGAAGCCAAATAAATATCACACGCAATTTTAATTCTGCATGTTGATGTAGGCCGAGTCCCAGAGATCTGAAAATGGCGAATCTAAGTCGGCGTCAGAGAAAGACACTACTAAGAAGAAGGAGGAGGAGGAGGTGGTATATTATGATGAAAAAGAGGACACGAGACAAGAGGGACTTTGGCATGAAGCAGAGAAGAAGCATCCATGGCATAATTCACCTCCCAAGATCAAGGTAAAAAAATCACTCATAACACAATACAATACCCAAAATCTTTTTGCCTTGGTAAAATCAAGAACAAGATCCTTAAATTTTCTTATATTTTTGATCTTTGAAGATGACAAATAAGAAGGGTCTTTACCATATGAACATAGAATTGACCGTGGGAACGACTCCTAATATTGTCTACTACGTGATGACTGAATACGAGCCGTTTTTCGATACGGAGAAGTGGCGTTTCCTAATGGTTTTCTTTGCTGATCATTATATATATGATTCGAATGTGGTATTAAATATAGCCAATACTTGAAACTGTGATATATATTTTTGTTTGTTATCAAGAAAAACACATCAAGAAAGGTTCTGAAGGAGAATGGTCCGAAGCGGGTCGTCATGGTAGAGAAAGCTATGGCTTATAACTTCCTTTCGCTGACGACGATATCTATCCCGATACATCTAACTATGGAAGAAAACAGAAAAGATCTTACGGTAACAAGCTTTCTCTCGCAAGAATCAACAACACCTTTGTGTTTATATTGATGAAACCTAACTAATTCAGCTTATTGGACAGACAAAATATAAGAAAGAGAAAGTAATGTCGATGAAAGAGTTCCACGGCAACTTTAAAGTGGAGCCTATATATGTAGATCAAGAGCGGTTGTGCAAAAAGAGGTTACCAAAGAGTCCAGAAGAATATAAAAGATGTAGCGGTGGCCAAGGAAGGATTGGGTCAAAACTTATAATAAACCAATACTTCCAGCCATATCCTCCATTAAATCTACCTCCGCTTTCTTGGTTCATCCGTGGGTTCACCATCAAAACCTCCAAAAAAATGCTCAACTTGCTTCAGGACATGGCTTTTTCTTTACGACAGGCAGGGCCTCCCTCAGAATAAGCCATCAAAGCGAGAGAGAACTATGTTGTTGAATACATAATTTCTAGAAAATATAGAAGATTGTTAGTAAACATACAAAAAAACTGTTTTCGCGTATGATTATTTTGGTATCGACTACCGCAGCTGAAAATTGTTTTGTTTTTTTTAAGTTGAAACTCCTAAAAGTTATTTGTGCTTTTAACATATCATAAGATTGAATGTTCACAGAATAAGCCATCATTCACAGAGAATTATCGATTCTTCTTCCACTTGCTCTTATTTGACATCACCATCATGCCAACGGATGAATGTTCGGATACCTCTTCGAAATCAAGTCAATATTTTCTAAACATTATTTAAAAATCATTTTAAAATTTCTGTTTATATATCTTCACCGTATTTATTCTTTACAAAAAATAACATGGCCTAGTTAAAAATGTGATGTAGCATTTTCTTATTATACACGTATAATCTTAATGATAAGCCTTTTGCTTTTTTTATAAGATTCCTAAAATAAGATACTAAAAATTGGTACATATCATATATGTAAATCATCAACATCATTATTGTTTCTTAACACTTGTTAATTATGCTACTGCAAATTGTAAGAATTTTTTCGATGACGATATTACAGCCATTAATTTTATATGCCTTATAAAAATTCATGTCTTATTGTATCATTCTGAATCGTCTTATGTTAAATAACTTAAAATCATATAATTGCGATAATAAGAAAACTTTCACAACTTAGTATGAAAAATTAGCCAACTTCATATAAATATTTATATTTTGTCAAAATTAAATGCAAGTATATCTTAACAAATACAAAACTAAGATAATTTCGTCTATCAAAGGAAGACAATGGTCGGTATGTTTGTGGCCGGTGTAGCCATCATGGCTTAAAGCCATTGTGTTCTTAGTAAGAGAAAAAAAAGAGAAACATTGATCGCTACGCTCACTCACAGTACTTGGCACACCCTAACTTCTCAGTCAAGTCAGGTTTTAAAATCTCTGCTTTAATCTCTCTGATCATCTCTATGCTTAGCTTTTATAGCTTTAGTTTACCAGGATAGAACGGAAAACGCTCTCAGGCCCTGCTCCCTAGAAAGGTCCCTAGCTTTTCTGAAGTAGACAGACACTCTTTACCCGCCGATTTCTTTCCTAAATTGGTTATAGATCTACTGTAAAAGCTTAAACTTTTCAAATTATTCTCCACTTTGGGCATTATCCATCGGTCCGCGGGGTGCTCTGATCTCCAACTCACCGGGCTCACCCCCGACTCGGGTCGGAGGGACCTCCACCACCGCCCCTTCCCACCAGAAGCCCTCACGGAAGACACTACCGACATCCATGGATAAGTCCTCAAATGCTCCGATGGACCCTAGAGGCACTGAGAAGAAGGACCGCTGCCCTCTCCTCAACTCTCAGTCGTACTAAGTCTCCAACTATACCAAGCTTTTAACTGTGATTACAGTTTTCTGAGAAGACACCACTCTGTTTCGAGGCCGACCAAATTAACTCGAAGTCCAGTTGTGACTACAACTTGTTTCCTGCATACTCTTATTTTCACTGTGATTACAGTCTCCAGCTCGGTCTGAACTTAAGATAGCTGGCTGATAGCAATCTTTACGAAGTGCAACTACAGCCTGACCTCGGACCGTAACTTTGCGACAGATAGTAAGAGGAACCTCAACGAGCTCAGAATGCATCGGCGACTGTCAACGGCGGAGAAAGGAAAGGGCGTAGCCCTCGAATTTACTGAAGCTCCTAGAACCGGAAGAGTCAAGATCTCTGAATCGACTACCCCCACAAACCCTCAAAAACACTCCCTGATGCTAATCGGGAGAGTGACAAACCCTTCAATGCAGAAGGTTTGGGCTTTGATTCCCTTCTTTACGGATCACTGGAAGACAGACATACCCCCAACTGGCTCAAACTTGGGCATGGGTATGTTCCAGTTTCAATTTGAACTAGAGTCGGATCTAATTGCGGTGCTTGACAAGCGACCTTATCACTATGCCCGGTGGATGGTGATACTACAAAGATGGGAACCTACCATTTCTCCTACCTTTCCGTCGATGATACCGTTTTGGATTAAAATCCAAGGTATCCCAGTTCATATTTGGACTGAAGGAGTTGCGCGGAGTACTGGAGGGGACTTAGGTACCTTTGAGAAAGCTGATATTACTCCCCAACAGATCTGCATGAGAGTTCATGTTAACGGACGATTACCAATCATTAAATCGTCAGTGGTGGAGTACATTAATGGGGATGAAGTGGTGGCTACCCTAGTCTATGAAAAGCTTGAACGACACTGTAGCAAGTGCTGCAAACTTGATCATGAAGTTAGAGATTGCTTGGAAGCCAAGCACGAGAGGAAGGCTCTCCTCGCTGCCCAAGAAGAATCCCTACGAAGTAAGGACTCTGTTACCAATAAAGAGATCCCCCTAGACCCCACAGCTACGCTTCTGGAGGACCCGACAGACACTCACCTAGGAGGGAGAACCGATACGCCCCATACCAGAGAACAGAGCACCAGCAAAGATCCCGCAACTCCTACTCTAGAGAACAGTCTCAGCACCGCCATGCTGCTCCTCCGAACAATTACAACAAGGAAACCTACCGACGTGATGGACCTCACAAAAATGCGGGGGGTAGAGACCCGAACTACAGACAGAGAGAGGACTCCCAATCACACCGAAGAGACTACACCTCTCGTCGGAACTATACAATGTTCAGTGGGGATTCCCACTCGGCCATATCACCTCAGCAGAAAGAAAGAAGAGAGGACCTAAGAGGTGATCGTGGGAGATCCTTTTCCAATGGGAGTAGAGGACTCAGAGATGAGCACCTCATAAACCACAGGGGAGACCCCCGGGAAGCTGAGTACACTCCTCCCCCGCTGCAGGAACTAGAAACCGCAAGAGATGAGGTCAGGGAAGTACTGCTTCAATACACTGCGTCTGCGGACCCTGCGGAGAGTGCAGTTAGAAAGGAGAGACTCCGGCAGGCAGAAGCTCAGGAGAAACTGGATGACTCTGCGGCACGAATTGTGCGAGTGAGACAAGCTCGTCTGCAGGCTATAGAGGAAACAGAACCAACCCCAGCCCCCCTCTCAAACTCCCAGGAGAGAGTACCAATTGCAAACCGTTTAGGACCACTAAATGACAATGAGCCTGATCAACCAAGTAGAATCCCTATCATGGATATATTGGGCCCCCTTCTTGACGAGGCTAGTGAACAAGCAAATCTGCCAACTGAGACTACACAGGCCCCGAAGCGGAAGCCAGGAAGACCCCCTGGGAAGAAAAAAGTGCACGCCAGCCCTCTCTCTCTCGCTGGCGTAAGCTCAAAGCTAAGGAAAGTGAACAATTCCAAACCGCTAAACTGCAGAAAGAAGCTCTCTGTGGCGCCAGGAAGGGATGACAGCCCTGCAAAAAAGAATGCAAAGAACATTAAAGCGCCACGAGGAAGGAAAGCTATAGCTAAAAGCGGGGTTCCGCAATCAAGAGAAGACACTAACTCGGACAATGTCCCCATCTGTAATATGGTCCCACCATCGATGAGGAGTAGGATGGATTTTCGAATCCAATCCAACCCCGCTCCTTAGCTATAGCAAGCTGGAACTGTCAGGGTTTGGGGAATCCCCGGACAGTTCGGAGATTGGGAGAGATATCAAAAAAGTTTGATCCCGATATCATCTTCATCATGGAATCAAAATACCCCAATGACTTTGTGCTCAAGAAGCTGGATCGTCTTCGCTATGAGTGCAACCATCTCGTCCCGCCAACGGGACACGACGCAGGCGGATTAGGACTTTTTTGGAGACAGGAACTTAATGTGCAAGTCATTTCTTCAACCCCTAATGTAATTGACACCGTCATTGAATTTGAGGGCAGACGTTTTTATGCTTCTTTCATCTATGGTAGCACGGATAAAAACCAAAGACGCCAACTGTGGGAATACCTCCTACAGCTTGCGGAGATACGAGATGAGGCATGGTACATTACCGGCGACTTTAATGATATCCTGTGTGGAGACGAAAAGGATGGGGGTATCGAGCGCCCCAAAGGATCCTTCCTCGACTTTCGGATGTTCTTTTCCGAAGGAGATTTGTTTGATCTTCAACATACAGGGGATCCTCTATCCTGGAGAGGCAAGCGGGGTGATGACGTCGTACGTTGTAGGTTGGATAGAGCCGCTTCAAACACCCAATGGGCCGAAGCTTTCCCATCAGCTCGTTGCCAATACCTTGGGTTCGAGGGTTCTGATCACAAGCCACTAATGACTTTCTTTCACAAAGGAGGAAAGCGCAGGCGGGGTATATTCAGATACGATCAGAGGCTATGCAAGAACGATGAAGCGAAGCAAGTGATTACTAGCGCCTTGACGGCCGATTCCTCTGCTCCAGAGACGGACAAGCTAGCTAATACCAGAAGCGCCATCTCATTGTGGAATCGAACACAACAGCAGAACAGCAAGAAGGTGACAGAGCAGAAGAAAAAAGAGCTGAATGATGCTCTGTCGAGCTCTACAGAGGACACGAAAAGGATCCAGGAGATTTCCAGCCAGTTATCGGCAGCGTACCTCGCAGAGGAGGATTTCTGGAGACAGCGGAGCAGGCTGTTATGGCTGAAGCTTGGCGACCGGAACACCGGATTTTTTCACGCCATCACAAAGACCCGTAAAAGAGCCAATGCCTTCTCGGTGCTCGAAAATGCTGAAAGACAAATGGTCTGCAAGGAGGAAGAGATAGTAGAGGTAATCGGGAGCTACTTTGAGACACTTTTTACTTCCAGTCCAGGCGAGAGAATGCATACGGTCAACCGCGCCCTCCACCCCATTGTTTCTGAGGAAGAGAACGCCAGACTCACGAGCATCCCTACGGCCACAGAAATCAAAGACGCTGCACTCTCCATACACGCCGATAAAGCCCCCGAGCCATATGGTTTCTCTGCGGGCTTCTTCCACACACACTGGGATACATTAGGACCGGATATAGTCAGAGAAGTCCAGGAGTTTTTCAGAGGCGCTCCGCTCCCAGAAGGTGTAAACCACACCCACCTCCGACTTATACCCAAGATCACGAACCCGCAGAAAGTGTCTGATTACCGGCCCATTGCTCTTTGCAACGTGTACTACAAGATATACTCCAAGATCATCACGCGCCGGCTCCAACCTCTGATGGAAAAGCTGATTTCTGAGAACCAGTCTGCTTTCGTGCTGGGTCGGGCGATTGGAGATAATGTGCTCATTACTCACGAGGTTCTTCACTACCTCCAGACCTCCCAGGCGGAACAACGATGTGCTATGGCAGTGAAGACGGACATGAGTAAAGCTTACGACCGGTTAGAATGGGAATTCATCGCCTTAGTGCTGGCTCGGTTGGGATTCTACCGCAGCCTAATCAGTATGATTATACAGTGTATCTCATCGGTTACATACTCCTTCCTCATTAACGGCTTGCCTAGAGGGGAGGTAGTACCGAGCAGAGGAATTCGCCAAGGAGACCCTCTTTCTCCCTACATATTCATCATGTGTAGTGAAGTTCTCTCGGGATTATGTAGCCGGGTGCAACAAGATGACCTCATCCAGGGTATCCAAGTTTCACGAGGAATCCCACGGGTAAACCATCTTCTCTTTGCGGACGATACAATGTTTTTCCTCAGTGCAAACAAGGACAACTGTGAAGCACTTATGGCAATCCTCCATGATTATGAGATGGCTTCAGGACAAGTCATCAACAAAGATAAATCGGCAGTAGCGTTTTCTAAAAGAACCCCATCTGCTACTAAAGCCTTGCTTAAAGAGAAGCTCCAAATACAAAAGGAAGGGGGTGTAGGGAAGTACCTTGGGCTTCCTGAACAGTTTGGTAGATGGAAAAGGGATCTCTTCTCGTCGATAGTCATCCGGATTCAGCAAAAGGCACGAGGTTGGTCGAACAGATTTCTCTCATCGGCCGGCAAACTTGTTATGCTTCAAAGCGTACTCTCTGCGATACCATCTTACTCGATGACGTACTTCAAGCTACCAGTCTCCTTGTGCAAACGCATCCAATCTGTCATCACCCGCTTTTGGTGGGACAGCAATGATGGGGTGAAGAAGATGACTTGGGTGTCATGGGATAGCCTAGCCAAACCAAAGGCCATTGGTGGACTCGGAATGAAAGATTTCCAGAAATTCAATGACTCCCTTCTCGCCAAGACCAGTTGGCGCCTCATCCACAATCCAAACTGTCTGCTGAGTAAAGTCCTTAAAGGGAAATATTTTCCTGAAAAGGATTTCCTTCAAGCTAGTGAGCCTTCGGTCATGTCACATGGTTGGAGAGGACTTATTATAGGAAAAGACCTGATGACACAACACTCTGGTTGGGCAGTTGGAAACGGGAACGACATCAGCATATGGCACGATCCATGGCTCAGCTTGACTAAACAAGAGCGTCCAATGGGCCCTCCCACAGAAGATTCAGCAAATCTGCGGGTCTCTGACCTTCTTTATGCTGATGATGCTTCATGGAACCTAGAGCGTATACAAGCCCTCCTCCCGGAGTATGAAGAGAAGATCCGATGCATTAAGCCGAGTCTCACCGGGGTTCCAGACAAATTTATCTGGTTGGGAACCAAAACAGGACTATACACTGCAAAATCAGGCTATTATGCAGCAGTTGCTGATGAAGACGAAGCTGAGGCGCCGAATGCAGAGTTTAATTGGAAGAAGAATGTGTGGAGCCTAGAATGTGCCCCCAAGGTTAAACATTTCGCCTGGAAAATCCTAAAGCGAGCCCTCCCTGTGGGTGAGCGACTAGTGGAAAGACACATCGACGCTGACCCAAAGTGCAAGAGATGTGGCAGTAATAAATCTATACTTCATCTTCTCTTCCAGTGCCCGTATGCTGAAAGGATCTGGCAACTAGCCCCCTTTACTACTACACTGGATTATAGAGGAATCATAGATTTGATGATGAGCTGGTCGATGCTATGTTCTCAACAATGTCTACCTCCAACTGGAATCACATCGGGGTCCCTCTTTCCATGGATACTATGGTCAATATGGAATGCAAGAAACAGATTTGTATTCGAAGAATTCTCAGTTTCTCCGGAGGAAGCGCTCTCTTCAGCTATCAAATTGGCACGCGAATGGAGCATCAACATCAAACCGGAAGTTAAAAGCTCAAAACAGAGTTACAGGCCTATCGCATTAGGAGAAGAAGATGTAATGGTGGTTAGAACGGATGCGGCTTGGTCCCTCTCTTCAAACGTTGCAGGTTTAGGGTGGGTTATCCTCTCGGCTCCGAACAACCAAGAGTTCCAAGATCAAGCAGCCTTCGTCACCTCCCCTCTGGTTGCTGAAGGTTTGACGATGTGGGAAGCCATACTATCATGTCGTCGTCGTGGTCTCCGAAGTATAAGATTAGAGTCGGACTCGGCTCAACTTGTGAAGTGCCTCAACTCTGGCCTGGTGGTCTCAGAGCTCCATAGTATTGTTGCTGATATTGTAATCTTTGCCTCTGAATTTCTTTCTTGTTCGTTTAGCTGGATCCCTCGGGAAAGAAACGGTATTGCTGATAGCTTGGCTAAAGAGGCATTAAACGTTGTAGTCAATGCGGTTGTTGGTGAGGCTTTTATTGGCCCCAACTAACCTCTTCCTTTTTATTCAATGAATGTGTTTCAAAAAAAAAGCTTTAGTTTACCAGCATATCATTTTTTTCTTTGCTTGAAAACGTAAATGGGTTCTTATGCGGACAAGATCCTAGTAAAGGATACTCTGGTCCCGGTGGTTCAATGTACAACTCATAGCAGCAACATTTCTCTATGGGAAAGAGCTACGAGAGCCAAATTAAGGGGTCATCAAAAGCAATCTAATGACTCTGCTATCCGTATGTAAAGCTTCTTGAGAAAGTAACCTAATAAATTACGTGTTGTTGATTCAAGGATTGTACATAAAAAAAGGAAAACTTTGATGGGTCTCCTATAACCTCAGAAAGATCTCGCTTGTACGTTATGTAATTCACGAGAATTGAGCTGCCATGCATAAAACTTAACGTACAACATTCTCTCAAGATGCAGAATAATACTTTAACTAACATTACAGAAACCATAATATATATCCACAAGCTTTAATTTAGATCCTTCATTTGCTCCTGCTCTCATCAGTTTTGGTAGGCTAAACTTTCCAATAGAAATGGGTGTATTCCCTGGATTTGGTGCCTGGATCAATCAGAACAATCAAGAGTCTCCTAATGTCAGCTTATTTCATCAATCATATATAGGACCCGATGAAGCCAAATAAATATATATAAAACACATTTTTATTTTTGTTCATGTAGGCCGAGTCCAAGAGATCTGAAAATGTCGAGTCCAAGTCGGCGTCAGAGAAAGACACTAATAATGCTCATTTTAAGAAGAAGAAGAAGGATGTGATATATTATGATTATAGAGATTCGATCAGACAACAAGGGCTTTGGTATGAAGCAGAGAAGAAGCATCCGTGGCATAATCCCCATCCCAAGATCAAGGTAAGATAAAAATCACCAAACAAAATACAATACCCACAGATGTTTTTGCCATGGTAGAATCAAGAACAAGATCTTTGAAATTTCTTTTTTTTATATATCTTTGAAGGTGACAAATAAAAAGGGTCTTTACCATATGAACATAGAATTGACCGTGGGAACAGCTCCTGATACACTCTATGGATTGATGATTGAACCAAAAGGCGGTCCGTTTTTCGATTATGATAAGTGGCGCGACCTAATGGTTTTCTTTACTGATCATTATATATATGATTCGAATGTGGTATTAAATATAGCCAATACTTGATATATATATTTTGTTATCTAGAGAAACACATCAAGAAAGGTTTTGAAGGAGAATGGTCCGAGGCGGGACATCATGGTGGAGAAAGCTGTAGCTTATAAATTCCTTTCGCTGACGACTATATCCATCCCGATACATCTAACTATGGTAGAAAACAGAAAAGATCTTACGGTAAGAAGCTTTATCTCACAAGAATCAACACCTTTGTGTTCGTATTGATGAAACCTAGCTAATTCAGCCTATTTACAGACAAAATATAAGAAAGGGAAAGTAATGTTGATGAAAGAGTTCCACGGCAACTATAAAGTGGAGCCTATATATGTAGATCAAGAACGGCTGTGCAAAAAGAAGTCACCAAAGAGTCCAGAAGAATATAAAAAATGTAGTGGTGGCCGAGGAAGGGTTGCGTCAAAGCTTACAATAAACCACTACTTCGAGCCATATCCTCCATTTAATATACCGCCGCTTTCTTGGTTCATCCGTGGGATCACCATCAAAACCTCCAAAAAGCTGCTCAGCGCGCTTCAGGAGATGGCTTCGATTGTACGAAATGCAAAGCCACCCTCAGAAGAAATCATCAAAGCGAGTGAGAAAGAAATTATTCAATTACATGATTTTTGAAAAATATAGAACTATAGAAGATTGTCGTCAAACATACAGTAGCCGTTTACCGCGTATTAGCGATTATCTTGGTATCGACTACGTACCGCAGCTAATATTGTTTTGTGAAGTTGAAACTACTAAAAAATTATTTGTGATTTAACATATCACAAGATGAAGGGCTTCGTGATATACCTAAGTGAAGACATGAAGAAATAAACATGGAAAGCACTTGCTTCGTTCAATGAACGTACGCAATTTCATGTTTGAAAAAAAAAATAGTCTTATACAAATATGGTCCAATATAAGAACACAAACATATTACAATTATGAGAAAGTTTACCTAGACGATTCTGACTTTCTACGGTATTTGAAACCTGAATTTTCTGTAATCTGCAATAAATTGCATAGTTTAGGATTTGAACCCTAGATCTAAGTGTAGAAACCTTTAAATCTTAACAGCTACGGTGCTTCCACGCAAACATATGGAGTGCTAGAGTGATTAGTTATTAATGGGCTTTAGAAAAGTGTCTGGTTCATTTATATTTAAGGCCCGCTAAAGGACTAAGAGCATCTTTATCCATAGAAACCCATTAGTGTTTCTTAATGATTATTTAAGTATATAAGTGTACTTAGTGGAGTTAAAAACTCTAGTTAAAAAACTGTTCAATTTTGTGCCTCCATTGGAGTTTCTTAATAAAGGGTTTATAAAAAAAAGATTATAACAATGAGAATTACACTCAGTCGCCTGATACAGAGCAAAAATAACAATGGGAACAACAAGAAACAACATCGAAACAGAACCAATATAAAACAGAAACACTACTTGTCTCAGGTAGTGGTTGCTTCTCGAAGAAGTTGATGTCTTAGCCTGTGCGACAGCACCCTCAACCACAATGCGCAAAGCATGAAGGCAGATGTCATGCTTTGAGTCACGAAACAAACTTCAGGGCTTTTACAGGACCTCCAATGAAAGAGCCGAAACAAAAGTTAAATCAAATATGGTAATTTAAGGAAACACACAGCCATGAAACATAAATATCAAAACATACTAAGTTTAGAAGCAGACACCAACTTCTGGATGTTCTTCACAATCTTCATACGGTTAAGCACTACAAAGAGTTACACATTCAAAGCGATTCATAAACATTAAGAAAAGGATCAATCCGATTCATAAACATTCAAAGCGATCCATCAAAGCGATTCACAATCTACATTTATAATGTATCTTAGGTATTGAGAAACACAATCCTAACAAAGCTTAGACACAATCCAGGTTCAATCTCATCATCTAATCAGCACCAAATCAATCGTATAAAGTATGAAGATGAAAAGGATCTCACCGGTCAGAAGAGAGAGAAGATGGGGTCGCAGCAATTGGGAAAGGCGATTGAAGGGAGGAGACGCTACCCTTAGCGACGGAGAAGACGAGAGAAGAGAGAGAGACGCTTCCCTTCGCGACGGAGAGGAGAAGACGACAGAAGGGAAAGACGGAGAAGACGCCGATTGAACGGAGGAGAGGTGCCCTTCACGACGGAGAGGAGAAGACGACAGAGGGAAAGACGATTTCTGGAGTGATGATTGAATGGAGGAGACGATTGGTTTCGTCGTCTGGAGAACGCGAGAGAAGATGAGAGAAAGAGAAGAAAAGAAAGAGAAAAGAAAATCAAAAATATTTTATGCTGACACGTGTTGTAAGAAACCCCATGTGATCGGTCGCAAAAGGCCTGAATTCAGGATCGGTTATTCAATTTTAATTTTGTTTCCATTTAATTAAATGCCTGATTTTCTTTAAAAACCCTGTTTAGAAACTGCATTAAAATGCTCTAACCACTCTTCCTCCGCTTGCTTCAACTCGACGTTACCGGTTCGGGTGAGGTGGAAGAGCCCGAAGAAATAACATTTGAAAAACCCGTTGATTTTGCGCGGTAGCCCGGGAATCAAGGAAGGAGTGACATTCCCAAAAGAAACAAAAGGGCCAATACGAAGAACAAATAGAGTATTTTTTTAATAGATTAAAGGAAAGAGGGAGGGCACAGGAGACGTGCCAACAACTTATCATCGCATCATGTCAATTCGTTAGATTATTCCTTTTAGAAAAAAAAATATTTTCTTATTTCTCTCTTCTTCTTCTTTCTTTTTTCCGGGAAAAGAAACTGAGGGAGAGAGAGAGATATAGAGGTTAATGGCTTGCATTTTCTCCACCTGATATTAAAGGTCCTGCATATTTATTATAAACCCTAGTTTTTTTTGTTCCTTCAGAGGAAAAGTGAAAGCATTTAATCGGCGCTTACTGTGCTTTTCTGAGTTTGGTTTATTTTCTTTGATCATTTTAATTTGAAAATCAATTGTTTCCATCAATTGATCATTATTTTCTGAGTCTTGTTTCTGCAAAAAAAAAAATATGTCAGACTCCGGCGGTTCCCCGACTTCTTCACCGCCGGCACCACCAGCCGATTCAGCTCCCCCGCCGGAGACTTCTCCTCCTCCACCGTCTGACTCATCACCGCCGCCACCCTCTGATCCAGCACCGTCACCTCCTCCTCCTCCTCCCGATTCACTGCTTCCTCCGCTACCTTCGCTTCTACCACCGTTAACCGCCACTCCGCCTCCAGCTTCTAACTCTCCACCGGCAGACTCAACCAACTCTCCGCCGCCGCCAACATCAACAAACACTCCTTCTCCTCCTCCGGCGAATTCAGACACTCCACCAGCTCCACCAAACGAATCCAACAACCCTCCTCCATCTCCAGACGCTCAATCTCCTCCTCCACCACCATCGGAGTCTCCTCCTCCGGCTACACCGTCAGAACCAACCAACTCACCTCCGGCTCCACCGTCAGACCCCACAAACTCTCCCCCAATCCCACCATCACCACCATCTTTTTCTCCACCGTCGAGCTCGCTCCTCCCACCACCCAAACCTCACGGTGGACCCTTGGTGCCTCCATCAGTCCCTACCAAAGAAACGCCTCCAACAAACAACACCGATGGTAACAGCTCTCCAGGGAAGACCGTCGCCGGCATGGCTGTCGCCGGTGTCGCCATCTTGGCCCTTATAGCCATTGTCTTCTTAGTGAGAAGAAAGAAGAAGAGAAACATCGATGCCTACGCTCACTCACACTACTTACCACACCCTAACTTCTCCGTCAAGTCAGGTTTTGTAAAAAAAATCTCTGTTTTAAACTTAGTCTCTCTGTTCATCTCTATTCTTAGCTTTGATTAAATTTTCTTGAAAAATGTAGATGGATTCTTATACGGACAAGACCCTAGTAAAATACACTCTGGACCTAGCGGTTCAATGTCCAACTCACAGCAGCAGCAGCAATATTCCTATACGGGAAACAGCTACGGTAGCCAAAGAGGTCATCAATCCAATGACTCTGCGATCCTCGGAACCGGCCAGACTCATTTCAGTTACGAGGAGCTTGCGGAGATTACTCAAGGCTTTGCTCGTCACAACATTCTCGGAGAAGGAGGGTTTGGATGCGTCTACAAAGGCACGTTGCACGATGGTAAAGTTGTTGCGGTGAAGCAGCTTAAAGCTGGAAGCGGACAGGGAGACCGTGAGTTCAAGGCAGAGGTTGAGATCATCAGCCGTGTTCATCATCGGCATTTGGTTTCTCTGGTTGGTTACTGTATTTCGGATCAGCATAGATTGCTTATCTATGAGTATGTTTCTAATCAGACGTTGGAGCATCATTTGCACGGTAATTAAATGGTTTTATACTAAAGTGTTGTGAATTATGTGTTAGACTGACTCAAAAGAACACGTTTTTTTCTTGACAGGTAGGGGAAGGCCTGTGTTAGAGTGGTCTAAGAGAGTAAGGATCGCTATAGGATCAGCCAAAGGGTTGGCGTATCTGCATGAAGACTGTAAGTAGTTACTTATCCATTTGTTTAGAAACATATACTTCACAAAACAATAAGGCAGAGTCACATTCTTGTTTTTTTAACAGGTCATCCTAAAATCATTCACAGGGACATTAAGTCAGCAAACATTCTGCTGGATGATGAATATGAAGCTCAGGTAATAAAAAAAAGCTTCTCTGTTTTTTTTTTTAATATGGCATCATATGACTCTGTAAAGCCTTAGTTGATGAGACTTGTTATTGGTTTCTTCTTGTTTAGGTTGCTGATTTTGGACTTGCTAGACTCAATGATACAACACAAACTCATGTATCAACTAGGGTTATGGGAACCTTTGGGTAAGCATTCATCACAAAACTCTAAACTCCAATGCTCAATTCTTGAACACAAATCTTTAATGATCCTATGGTTTGTCACAAGGATGCAAGACTTAATTAACATGTTATATGTTCAGGTACCTAGCGCCAGAATATGCATCAAGTGGAAAACTGACTGATAGATCCGATGTTTTCTCCTTTGGTGTTGTTCTCTTAGAGCTTGTAACCGGACGGAAACCAGTTGATCAGAATCAGCCTCTAGGAGAAGAGAGTTTGGTCGAATGGGTAAAAAAAAAAATATTCTTAAATCACAGTAAAAGATTGGCTCTAGTTTACTCATGCAGTACTTATACATGACTTCTCACAGGCACGTCCGCTGCTTCTAAAAGCCATTGAGACAGGAGATTGCAGCGAACTGATTGATAGAAGACTCGACAAACATTACGTGGAGCATGAAGTCTTCAGAATGATTGAGACAGCCGCTGCATGCGTTAGACATTCTGGTCCAAAACGTCCACGCATGGTTCAGGTAATCATATTCAGCAACAAAAGTCTTGCTTACTATGCACGAAACTAATTTATTTTGGTAAATATAAAGGTTGTGAGAGCGTTGGACTGTGACGAAGACTCGGGAGACATTAGCAACGGAACCAAAGTTGGGCAAAGCACAACTTATAACTCAGGGCAGTACAACCAAGACATCACGAAGTTCAGGAAAATGGCGTTTGGTTCTGGCGATAGTGCAGATACAGGGATGTATAGTGGAGATCACTCTGTCATAAGCTCCTCTGATTTCTCAGGGAATGAATCAGAGACTCGGCCTTTCAATAACAGACGGTTCTAATCATACAGCTGGTGAAAGTTATACATACCTCTTCCCTCTTTTCTTGAGCTATGTAAAGCCATTCTTTTTTTTTGTATTGTTTTGAGATGAGTTCTTGGTAGGTGCCTTCAGTTTTTGTTTTGAGCGAGGAAAAATAGTGAAGAACTCTTTTGATTCTTTAATTTTGCCAAGATTATTACAGAATTTACATAGAAAATGATGTATATGTAACACTAAGAGACTAAAGAAGTTTGATAGCTTCAGCTCTAAAAATAAATAAGTTCCATACCCATAAAATCAAGCCAGGAAAGGAGAAAAAAAAAACACACACATGCACAAAAGAAGCAGTTAAGACATGATAAGCATAAATAAAGTGGTTTGTTTTTGGACAAAACAAGTTCATTAGTGTCTTGGTCGGAACTCAAATTCAGGACCTCCACGTCTGACTTCACCTTTAGCATGATGGTCTCCATTTTCCGGTAACTTGAACCTCACTCCATGTTTAATAACTGGAGGAGGAGGTCCGCCTCTTTCTTGTTGCTTGTTATCAAATCCAAATTCTATATCCTCACCCTGATCTCTTCCAGAGGGTTTCTCAATAGGCTTAGGCCGTTTCATATCCAACCCAAACTCCAAGTCACCTCTCTCCCTCGGCTCACGGTCCACAGGCCGAATCTCACGGCTCTTCTTAGACGACCCTTTCTCATGCTTTGGTTGCTTGCTATGCTGCTGCTTAGCCGCACGGCTCTCACGGTTGCATAGCCTCCCGAAGACACAAGCCAGAACGGATAAGACAAGGATTACGGCTAGGACTATGAAGACCGTACCAAAAGAACCGCGAGAGCCAGAGGAAGATGAAGAAGAAGATTGAGATGGATACTGTTTAGTGTATGCGGTTGGATACACAACAACAGGCTGCTGCATTTGTTGTACTCCTTGGTCTCCCATTTTTTTCTACTAGGTTTTGGCTTATGTTTGGTTCTTAGAGATAAATCAAGAAGTGGTATATATAAGAAGATGATGAAGTTGTCAAGGTCTTACTTTGAAGTTCCTTGAGTAGAGATCAAGGAAGGTACTTGTGAAGGTACTTGTGGAACAAGAAATGTGAATATGCTTCATTCCATGTGAGATAAGGGGTGATGAATTAATAGAAGCATATTGTGGATTGAAATAAATTTATCATACCAAAAGTGATAGATAATAAAAGGAATAAAACTCATTAATGGGTCTGAAACCAAAGTTTTAAATTGAGAGAACATTCTCTGTTGTTTTTATTTCTTGTCTTTTCTTTTCATAAAGAGATATAGTAAAGAGATTCTCTGTGATGTGTAAGTGCAAGAAGAGAGATGTACTTTGGAACAAATCTGATTTCTTTGTGTGAAGATAAAGTGTGATTTTGTACAATTTCATCTTTTCCAATAAAAAAGATCAAAAGATTTGTGAGAATTCAGTATTTTACACACAATAGTTTCAAGTTTTTATAAATGTGTGTAATAGAAATCACTAAAAGATAAGAAAAAAAAAACTAAAAAGAAGACTATTATACAAAACACAAAAACTGTGAAATAGTATAGAAAAAAATATAACTAATTAGTAGCTAGAGGAATAATACACCGCCACATAACCACACATCCAAACAAAAATAATTTATTAGAAACTACACAAACTATATGAATTATATGTTAACGTTTTTAAACTTTTATATACTATATTGCTAACACCATCAACATAATTTTGGTAGCCATAAAAATGTATTAGACTTGTAGCCTGGTAATATGATACTTAACATATTATGTCATCTTCTTTGATGTATAACATTGCATTTTGAATATTTTGATTTATATGTGTTTATTTTATTTTTTAATCATCTGGATGTGTTATGAATCTTATGATTCTTCTCAAATAAGTTTTCATTTGGTTGATGCCAAGTTTCAAATCCGACATATTTTTCCGATATCAAGATTATATTTATGCCATACATATTAGTTTAAGGATGTTCTCGATATTATATGCGGTTTTCAACACATTAATTTTGTCTAAATATGCGATTATGTAGTTGTGTATTGCTTGTCGACGTAGCAATCAGTTTTTCAATAATATACATAAATTATATATTATCGAGGATTATGTATACTACAGTTTAGTGCCCATTGTAGCTATCTTTACTGGTTCAAGATAAGATTCTGTTCAGTCTCGTGATAATAAAGGGGTCGGATGTTGTGGGGCTCTGCTAGAGAAAATGGTTTAAAGTTGTACACAACATAGGGATTAGCGTAAAGCACGCTTTGTATTCTTTCATGCCATTCTTTTGTTTTTTTTGGGGCTCTGCACGTCTCTAAATAATTGATTGTTTCTTGCGTTTGTGTATAATGCGGTCACCTTTTGATTTTGCTTACATTTTTATTTCCTTTCTGTTAATAAAGAAAAATATTCCTTACTCAATGATTCTGAGTTATTATTTTTGAGTTCACCCCTAGATTGAACCTAGAAGTTCACCCAACCAATAGGAATCACTCATTTAAAAATTGATATTTTTAAATAAGAAAATAAAATATTGTCAAGTTATATTATGTTATAAAATAAATAAAATAAAAACAAATAAAAATAATAGTAGTTACAAAAAATGATTTAAAAAATATATTTTAATATTTTCAAAAAATAAAATAAACCCTAAACCCTAAATCATAAACCCTAAACCCTTGAGTATACCCTAAACCCTTGGATATATGCTAAACCCTTGGATAATCTTAAACTCTTAACCCTAAACTCTAGTATATGCAAAAGAAATTTAGATATGTTAACGCCGTCATCGAAATACTAAACCCTAAATCCTAAACTCTAAACCCTAAATCTTTGGATAACCCTAAACTCTTTTTAGGATTAAGGATTTGATATTTTTAAGATTTATTGTGTAATGTTTTTAATTTAAATTTTAGAGTTTAGGTTTAGTGTTTTGATTACAGATTTAAAATATTTTTAACTTTTTGTATATATTACTATTTTTATTTATTTTTAATATTTTTATTTTAAAAACATAATATAACTTGATAATATTTTGTTTTCTTATTTAAAAGATATTAATTGTGAAATGAGTGATTTCTATTGGTTGGGTGAACTTCTAGGTTCACTCTAGGGGTGAACCCAAGAATAAGTCAATAATTCTAGCCGCAAAGTGTTTGCTTAAGAAACTATTTTCGAATACAATTATTTTTTTCGGAAAATAGATATGTAATTTCATCGTCTAACAGTAACTCGAACTACAATTATTCTTTTTTTTGGGGCTCTGCACGTCTCTAAATAATTGATTGTTTCTTGCGTTTGTGTATAATGCGGTCACCTTTTGATTTTGCTTACATTTTTATTTCCTTTCTGTTAATAAAGAAAAATATTCCTTACTCAATGATTCTGAGTTATTATTTTTGAGTTCACCCCTAGATTGAACCTAGAAGTTCACCCAACCAATAGGAATCACTCATTTAAAAATTGATATTTTTAAATAAGAAAATAAAATATTGTCAAGTTATATTATGTTATAAAATAAATAAAATAAAAACAAATAAAAATAATAGTAGTTACAAAAATGATTTAAAAAATATATTTTAATATTTTCAAAAAATAAAATAAACCCTAAACCCTAAATCATAAACCCTAAACCCTTGAGTATACCCTAAACCCTTGGATATATGCTAAACCCTTGGATAATCTTAAACTCTTAACCCTAAACTCTAGTATATGCAAAAGAAATTTAGATATGTTAACGCCGTCATCGAAATACTAAACCCTAAATCCTAAACTCTAAACCCTAAATCTTTGGATAACCCTAAACTCTTTTTAGGATTAAGGATTTGATATTTTTAAGATTTATTGTGTAATGTTTTTAATTTAAATTTTAGAGTTTAGGTTTAGTGTTTTGATTACAGATTTAAAATATTTTTAACTTTTTTGTATATATTACTATTTTTATTTATTTTTAATATTTTTATTTTAAAAACATAATATAACTTGATAATATTTTGTTTTCTTATTTAAAAGATATTAATTGTGAAATGAGTGATTTCTATTGGTTGGGTGAACTTCTAGGTTCACTCTAGGGGTGAACCCAAGAATAAGTCAATAATTCTAGCCGCAAAGTGTTTGCTTAAGAAACTATTTTCGAATACAATTATTTTTTTCGGAAAATAGATATGTAATTTCATCGTCTAACAGTAACTCGAACTAAAATTTAGGTTTAAATGCCCATTATATGCGGATGCTCGAATTTCACGTAGGTGCAGCAGAAACATTCTTCAATATACTTGTAGCTCTCGCTTGTACGTCAAGAAATAAGTCACGAGACTTTAGCTGCCTCGACATATTTCTTTTTCTCCTCGGTGGTACGTAAAGTCGTAAACGCAAGGTACACTCCACCTTCGCTACTCTTTCAGTTTCATATGATGTTTTGTGTAAATCTGAATCTATATATCATCAAAAGTCCCTGAAACCATATATAGTACAGTTATTCTTATCGTCAATTCTCTCTGTCTAGGTAAATGGGTATATTTCCTGGATTTGGTGCCTGGATCAGTCAGAACACTCAACAGCCACGAAAATCTCAAAATGTTGAATCCAAGAAAGTGAGAGAGATGAAAAGTCACGAGGATAGAGATGACACAAAGGAGCAGTTAAAACTATGGAGAGAAGCAGAAAAGAAAAAACAATGGCGTGAACCTTCCCCTAAGGTGACGAAGGTAAGATCAAATCAGCTAACAATTACAAAACATTTGATATTTTTTTGCTTATATAAAAGTAAGAAATTAGCTCTCAAATGTTTATTTATATTTTCTTGTGTTTTGAAGATGGAAGTAGTGAATGAATTAGAATGGGGCTATTGCCATATGAAAATGGATTTCGAACTAGGATTGCCACCTCAGGCAGCTAAAGAAATGTTAACTAATCCAAACAATCGATCATTCACCAGAATTATCAAACACCACGAGAATGGGAAGTCGAGAGCGGCTGACAAAGTTTTGGCATGGAAGTTCCTTAGGTGGTCGCGAACTATCCCGATAGGTGTTCGTGTACCTAAAATCGCAGACCGAAAATCAATTGTTGTAAGAAATGTCTCTCTATTTCTCACGAGAAACAACGATGTTTTTGTTCAACTCTTGGAACTGCTTATGGTCGGCAGGTACGTTATGACATAGAGAAAAAAGACATGATGACGTTCATGGAAATGTTTGAGGTTAGCTGTACACTGGAGCCAATGTATGTAGATTCAAAACGCTTGTGCAAGAACATGAAGCCGAAGAGCCGAGAAGAATACAAAAAATGTAGTGGTGGACAAGGAAAGATTGCGTCAAAGGTGGAACTGGAAATGGTTTTTAAGCCTTCATTTTTTTTCAATGTGCCTCCGGTTTCTTGGTACATTCGCTGGCTTACTGTCAAGACCATGAAGGATGTGGCCAGAGATTTCCAAATTCGGGCTGCTGCCATCCGAGGTCGGTGAAATGTATGCGCCCCCAGTCCGGTAACAATTGATTTTTACCGTTTTGGTATTAAATACTCCCTCTATTTTTTAAAGATACATATTATAGACTTTTCACATATATTAAGAAATCATATTAAAAATGCATTGATTTTTGTGAATAACAATTTTCCATAATCTTTAACCAATAAAAATCCAACAAACACAATTAATTTTCTTGAAGTTAACAGATTTTCATTAAATAATACATTGAAAAAGTAAAAAATGTATCTTTTTAAAACAAATTTTTTTCCTAGAACATGGATCTTTAAAAGACAGAAGAAGTATTAAATAGTGTTCTAAAATGACATTATTTTTATGTGTAACTCCGCATAGATGTCCATTTCCAATAACTAGTGACCAAAGAATAGAAATGAAACAATGCATTCCTTAATATTCTTAATTACTTTATTATTTATGGGAAATAATTTTTCTTTATCATTCCTTCACAGTTCTTTTATTCAAAAACAATATGAAGAATATAAAACAAATTTGTTTTTCACCAAAATTAATAAAGAATAATCTTTCTTTTCATTTTTGTAATTCTATTCCTCTGTATTTTGCTATATTCATTTCTAACGTTTCTATTATGGTCCCCGGTTTGACTCTGATTACATTTGTTTCCTAATGTTTACTTATTCTCTAAATATTATTTTACTATATGCGTTTTTCTACTATCAATAGAGTATGTAACTAAAAGAAAATACCCAACTTACTTTTTTCTATTTTGTAATAGGCTAATAGCAGCACGAAATCTTATCCATTAAACCAAAACTTGAAACTCTAACCAAGTAAAACACAAAACTTAGCCGCTGAACAAAACAAATCACTTCCAAAATCCATAACTGATATCGTTCTCACTCGACAGCTTCTCCAACTTTCTCGTCTTAATCATTGAGCGAGATAAGTAGTCACAGGCTTTGTCATAACGTAGGATACATCATTCATGCATATAAAGTTGATATAAGAATCGTGGTTCTGTTTGTTTTGGTTTAATTGATTCCATTCAATTATTGTTTGTATGGATAGTTATTGTTTCATCTTTGAAATTGGAAATATAACACTAATGACTAATCTGACTTGAGTCATGAAATTCTATTTGTGATATATGGTTGATTATGTTCATTACTGATATTCTCCAAAGTATAATGACTCAGGTATATATGATAATCTCTTTTCTTAAACATCCCCACCATCACGTCCAGTTACCATAGCAAGCTACTGAAGACAGATCTCAGTAACATATGCACGACATATCTATTATCATCGTAGCCGCATTGAAATTCAAAAATAAAACGTGAAGCAGAAAGAAGTAGAGTATAAATCTTCGATTACAAACTATATAAAAAGGTAGTTTCTATGTTTTACGTGCAAGAGACTCCTCCTTGCACAGATCAGAACAACGATCACAAAATCAAATCCACATACCCGAAACAAACAAAAAAGAAAAAGAAGAGAACAATAAAGAAGAAAAAATCAGATAATGTTTGCCCCTGCATCCAGATCTGCCCAGCAAAATCAACTCAACCACAAACTTCTCCTCTACGCCTGCAAGAATCAAGCAACAAGAACACAGAAGAAAAAGTATTACAACTTTGCACAAGTATATTAAAGAACAGAATAATTGCGGTTTGAGAGTTGGGACATTACTACCTTGCCGGCGATGTTGTTGGACAACCAGTCAAGACCTTCGTAAAGCCCCTCGCCTGAAGTGGCACAGGTGCTCTGGATGTACCTGGACAGAGATTGATCAAAGAAAAGTTATAAGCAAGAGAACAAAATCAACACGATTGAGATGTTGCATTTTATACCAGTGACGCTGACGGAGAGAGTGGAGACCAAGCTTATCAGTGATCTCAGCTGCGTTCATGGCATTTGGAAGATCCTGTTTGTTAGCAAACACGAGCAGAACAGCATCACGCAGCTCATCCTGTATAAACCCCAACAAGTGTCTCAGTAAGTTAACTTGCATTGCATAGATGAAATAAAAATAAATAAAAAATAACAGTGGAACATACCTCATTGAGCATTCTGTGCAATTCATCTCTAGCCTCAACAACACGGTCTCTGTCATTGCTGTCCACCACAAAGATGAGACCTTGAGTGTTCTGGAAGTAATGCCTCCACAAGGGACGAATCTGAGCAACAGGTTAAGTAATACGCCATGTCAGTTCAAAACGGAACAAAGGTTCACCAACAATTATACCAAGACACAGGTTTCAACGTAATGCAAAAACAAAATTGTCAATCATAATAATACCTTGTCTTGACCCCCGACATCCCACACTGTGAAGCTGATGTTCTTGTACTCCACAGTTTCAACATTGAACCCTGTAAATCAAACACATTTGGCATGATGAACATCTCTCACTGAAAATACAATTGCTAAGATTAGCCCCATATTGAGATTTGGAAACATTACCAATAGTGGGAATGGTGGTGACAATCTCTCCGAGCTTGAGCTTGTACAAAATGGTGGTCTTACCAGCCGCATCAAGACCAACCATCAGAATCCTCATCTCCTTCTTGGCAAATAGCTTGCTAAACAGCTTCCCGAAAGACAAACCCATCCTGCTTCACTCTATCATACCACCACAAGCCACCACACAGATAATCAGATCAGCGTATATCACAAAGCAACGCATCGAGCAATCAACAAAGCACTTGTTTAACGCTCTTAAACAAACAAAAGGTACAATCAGATCCAAAGAGATGCAACAAAGCGTCCCAAACCTAATAATGCTCATCACATCTTATAGATCGTCGAGAATTTGAGAATCTAAAGTGAAAACTCGGAAATGATTTTCATAGATCTAGACTTAACCCGATGCAGTGGTAGAGATCGAATCGTCAAATTTTCAAAACCAGAACATTGAAATCTCAGAGAATCGAGCTAACACAAAACCTAAATCAAAGCAAGAGATCCGATTCCTAAGAAGCACAATGAAGAATCTGCATATTTTTGTTTCGAATCGAGAATGCATATAAGCATCATAGATCCAGATCAAGCGTAGCTTCGGAGATTACCTGATCGATCGAAAGAGAGAGAGAGAGATGCGCGACGCCTCCGCTATGTTGAACGGAGAAAGATCTTTATAGAGGCGAAGGACAGGAACGTCAATTCAAGTTGTTACGTCGTTTGAAGTACCGGAAATACCCTTCGAAGAGCCATTTGCAGAATGTTTTTTCGTGGAGGTGGTTTGCTTGAGCTTACGCGGTTTACATGCGATGATTGGCCGTCGATCGCATCTGACCATTCGTACGTCGACACGTCATCACCAATGTTCCATTTGATTATTTGATGTTTGTTGAATTTTATTTGTACAGTTTATTTCTCCTGATTTTGGCTTGGTTTAACTTTAGAGTATTCTTGCATTAGTTGAGACATTAAGACATTTACACCTTACTCATAAAGTTTATTTTCACTGTTAATACGTAAATAAATTTCATTAACATAAAAACTTTTAATGTAGAAGAAACGTGTACATGACTTGTAGTTGTTATATGATACAAAAGGTGGACAAAATACTGTGAAGAACAATCTTATGGTTGACTAAAAAATAAAAATCTTTCTTTTACTGTATCATATGCTTCAGAAAACTATATTACACATACCATCCCTCACTACCAACGCTTAGAGCATCACCACCATCATCAAAGCTCGTCGTGACCAATCTCAGCTTCCTCGGTTACCAAAACAGGTTCTGACTTGTGACCCTGGTCCAAGCCCTTGTTGTCGTGCGAGTACAGACAATCAGCAGATGGATGAATCACTCCATACCCAAAACCTTCAGCTGAGTTACAGTAAGCTTCGACTTGACCGTCTCTGCCTTCAAGATTCACATTGTTGAGGACAATGTGGCTGCAAGGAACTGTATCGCTGCATGCAAATTTGATGGCTTTTTCGCTTTTCGTTGTCCCGGTTATGTTCCGGTACATTATCTGGCTGATCTTAACCGCCGAAGTCTACTTTATAGAAAAAGTAAACATATCTGAGTTACTTTTAATATTTGAGTTTGTGGTGTGATTGTAAAGACTAAAGATTACCTGGTTTTGACATGAAGTTGGATTATCGCAGTAGAACTGATCAATGAGTATCGGGTTAGAGACGTCTTGCATCTGAACGTTAGTGAATCGAACATCTTGAACATAACCAGAACCTCCCTGTTCCAAGTAAGATAATGACAAAAAAAAAGTTGATGTGAATCGAACTTAGTAAATATTATAGTGATTAATCTTTTATCACCTGATATGTTTTGATTCTGAGTCCATTAGTTGTCTCTTTCAAGAAGGCAGTGTCCAACACAACGTCTGTTACAATGCCTGTTGAGTTATTATTCCCAAGACTTCCAATGCTGCACAAAAAAAAAATCTCAAAAAGAATTATAATTTTGATTTGGAACACATGTTATCTAGTGATTTGATGATGTACCTGATTCCATGTCCAGGTCCACAATAGATCCTCTTCATCTTTATATTCGAGCTTGCGTTCACAATAGAGACACAATCATCCCCTGTTTAAATTCAATCATAAGATATTATTACATCTGTAGTTGGAGTTCGAAGATCTTTCATTTGTAGTTTAAGAATGAAAAAAGAAAAAAACCTGTGCCGATTTTGCAGTCTTGAAGGACAACATTGGTAGAACCAGTGATATGGATACCATCAGTGTTGGGACTATCTCCTGGTGAAGAGACCATAACTTTGGAGACTCGGACTGAGTTTGATCTTGCAATGATGAAATTCATCTGCTGGCTGTTTTGGATCGTCAAGCCACTTACTTTCACACCTGAACTAGATTCTATAGTTAGTGCCTGCATGGAAAAAAAAAAACAAAGAACTAGTTGAAACAAACTTAACAAGAAAACCATCAATGAAAATAAAATAAAAATGGTAAAGGCAATGGTTTCTTACCGTTGGTGCACTTTTGCAAGGCTGCAAGAGAGCAAGAAAGGTGTAAGATTCTGATAAAAACTTTGACACGTTTTACTTATTTTGAGTTAAAAAGGATATAGAAGATCTTTTTACATTAGACTTGTTTTTCTTGCAAGAAGCAGCCCACCATTTGGTGCCAGAACCATCTATAACTCCGTTCCCTTTGAACACAACCCCTTTGAGTTTCGAAAACTCTAGCCAGATTCTTTGGAACTTTGGGTCCCAGTTGCTAGGCTCATCTGGTGCCACTATTGTTCCCTCGATCTGTAAAAAAGAAAAAGTTTCTGAATTAGTATAAGAAATTACCATAGATCATTATTGCCTACTTTAAAATGTTAGACTAACCTGAATGACCAACTTTGTTTCACATGGACCATTAAACTTTGTTGCATTTATTAAATAAGTCCTTCCTTGTGGTACCAACAACACAGATTTTGGCATACCACATGCCTTGTTCCATGCGCTCACGAATGCCTGTTTTGAGGGGAAAAAAAACATTGCACAACAACAAATTAGTTACGGTTCAAGTTTTTGAGAAAAATGTTTAATAATGGAGCAACCAAAATAATTTTAAAACGCACCTGAGTATCATCAGAAACTCCATCTCCAGCAGCACCAAATGTATCCACATTCACTAGATTCTTACCAGAGCTTCGGCTTGTGAAAGACGGCAAGTCATGGAGCTTTGTACCATAGTCATCATCGTCAGCATCATCATCTTCAGGTATGTCAAAGTTCTCAAGCTTCTCAAGGATGTCAAGATCAGTGTACACCATTTTCGCTGCAACTCCATAAGCGGTTAGCATTAACAGACCAATAAGGGAAAGAAGGAAGAGCTTGTCCATCATATGCATATCAATCAAAACACCTAGAGAAGATGCTTGATTTTAATTATATTCCGAGAGTTCTTTGCAGAGATTAATGGTTTGAGGTTGAATTTATATGAATACTAATTAATGGGAGGTTTAATGGCTTGGCTTAAAAGTACATGAAGAAAGAGGACTTATTTGTCTACAATATCTACGCTTAAAGCACAAGTCATGTGCTTTTTCACTTCTTTGCTTTACTCCAAAACCTCTACAGCACCAAAAAAAAAAACCTTAGTGGTCGGTCAACTTGAGGTTGAGGAATGTTGGTCCCATGAGATCTGAAATAAGAAAAAAAACGAGAAAGAAGGCTCTGAGAACCTATCAAATTTTTTCAACTGAAGATGCTATTTTAAGATCTTTAGACGAAAAGCAGAGAATGTGTAGAATATTACATGACAGAAAATAGGAGGTTAAATGAGTTTGTTGCACCAACCTGGCAAAAAAAAGAATATTATCCTCTAGTGTTGTCCTTTTAGAGTGTCAATCATGTGTGATGGCTCTTCTTTTTCATGAAGCTAAAGCAAAACACTGTCCTGCAGGTTTTTCATGTGACCAATCTCCCTCATAAGCATGTCAATGCAGTCTCTTCCCCATGCCATTTCTTGCATATCCATTGATGATCAAAGTCCAGCAGAAGATGTTAAGTGAATCGAGCTCGTTAAACAAGCATCAATGAGAGAGCACGAGACTGCAACATCAGATGCATAGCCGGATTTGATGACACAGCAATATACAAGCGTGAAGCTAAGTGGACTTCCTGGGGCAGAGTAAGAGAGTGATAAAGCCTTGAGGACAGTAGAGAGAGTGACTTCATCGATTCCAGTTCCTTCATCGACCATCAAAACCAAAACATCTGGATGATATCTTTAGTGATGCCACAGTGTAGGCCTGGCAAAAAAGACCAGAACAGAAGAACCAAACCGGAACCGAACCCTCAAAATACCCAAATGGTTCCTATATTTCTATATCCAAAATAACTGAACTAAACCGAAACTGAATCGAAAACCAAACAGTTATCCGAATATATAAAAATATTAATTATAGATACATGTAACATAACTAAAAATATATTTATAACTAAAAAGTTTTTTAAAAGAATCCAAAAATATTTAAAGATAACTATATTATTGTAAAATATCCGAACTATTCGAAAGTATCCGGATAGTTTTATCCACAATATCCAAAAAAAAATTTATCTAAATCATCCTAATTATTTGATATTTTATAATAAATAACCGATATTTTATCTGAACTATCTGAATTATCCGAACCGGAACCAAATAAGAACCAAATTTTTAGAGTATTTTTTGGTTCCTAGTTTTAGTATCCGAACTAAACCCAAAACTATCCGAACTGAACCGAAAATAAATCAGTCAGTAAATAGATCATCTAACCCCTTACCCAAAACCCGAAATACCCGAACCGATATCCGAAATTTTCAGGTCTAATAGTGCATCAGCGGGTTACATCACTCCAGAGTTAGAACCAGGCAAACTCTGGTAAAGTGACTCAGAACTCTCAGTGTCATTGCATTTTTCGTACATGTCAATGAGACCAGACTAGAAACCCATTTTGAGAAAATTTAAAAACGACATGAGTGACATAAAAATCCAACCTCCGATATTTTGAATGAGAGAATTTATTTTTGATTACAAAAGGCTCTTTCCTTCTTATGCTTTCACTAAGACCCGGAAAGCTTCAGAGCCAAAAGCAAATCGTCTTTATATCACAAAGCTACAACACCCCCAACCCCTTCCCAACAAAAGAAGACAATGCTTCCGTAGACGGATATACATGATATACTTATATACCATCGTAGTAGATATTAAACAACTTAGCAAGTAGTTGCAATTGCCTCCAAGAGAGAGACCACGAACTGCATCTGAGTGTCTTCATTGATTTTTGAGAACAGTGGAACGTGAACAAACAGGGACTTGTGTCCCTTCTGCTCTGCGAACCTCAGAGAATGATAATACACATAGTTGCACACGAACCTTCCAGCGTCGTCTGATTCAACCACATCGAAACCTTTGTTCTTCAGTAACTTGAGAATCGACTCTGTCGAACACGAAGTCTTTAACAACACCAAAAGAAAAAACAAATTAGAATGCTGCAAGAAAAAAAGAAAAAAGAAACTACTTGCAGTGAAGTGTATACCTCTTTTGCCTTTGTAATGCTTCCATCTTCAATAACAATAGGAATCCGCTGTGTAAACCAAAGGTTACAAGTTCTGAGAGTGAGGCTGAGTTTAGTAATGGTGGTAGTGAGTGGTTATACCTGTGGTTGCCAGCCTAATTGGTCAGGACAACGGAAATGAGCTTCGTTCACTGCTTGCCTTTCAATGGCGAACTTTGTCGCTCCGCTGTTTAATCCAAGATGAAGCTAAAGAAGCAGCACAACAGCCAAGAGAAAAGACATCACTGAAGATGGAAGAGGGAAACAGAGCGAAACCACAATCTAAAGTCATAGGATCAGTATTGAAAAAGTAGAAACTAGTAAGAGTCACTCTCTCTCTCTCACCCAAACAACAGTTGCATTGCTGGTCTTATCACCAGAGACAACAGTGTAGGACTCCAAAACCTCATAAAGATGAGACTTTGCACCTTCCCCTGCAGCCTCAAGGACAGTGCAGCTACCAAGACTCGACCCAGAAGGCAACCCTCGTTTCTCCTCCACATACGACTTCAGATTCTTGGCTATTTTCTCAGTAGGGTTCTCGGAGACACCGAGAAACTTCTTGAAACCAGTCACGTGAATCGTAATAGCTTTTGGCCCTTCAGAACCCATCTCCTCGATGAAAACAACAACAATAATAATACCAATAAGCAGAGACCAAAAATCAAATTCTCTGATCGATCATTAATACAAGAAATAGAAACAAAAGAGTTGACCCACAGTTCGTGATTGAATCTTTGTACCTGAATCTCTCGAAAGGTTTTGTCTTTTTGACTTCTGGGGTTGTGTAAAAGACGTAACGAAACTGTTTTTTTCTTTTTCTTTTTTTGGTTGTTTCTTCCGACGAATAATGTAAAGACGATTACGAATTTATTATCTGCGAGAATGCCACTTGCGTCGGGGAATGAAACGCCTCCGACACCATTCCGAGGTGGTCGTTATCCAATGGAAGGACGATGACGTGGCGTGTTTTTATTGGCAAAAGTTAAAGAAAATTAAAACAAATTTTGGAGAGAAGTTACCAACCGGCCCAACTAACTACCGATGGGAATGGGTGTGCGATGTTGCTCCCCCAGGCCCAACTTGATAACGAACTTATGGCTTTGGAATTTTGGTTTTTTTAGAAGTTGTGATTGTTAGTTTAAGTATTTTTAAAAAAAACTGATTGGTATGAAAAACTATATAGACTCTAACTGTTCATTATAAGTTAACAATACATATATATTATATATGTTTAGGTCACACACATATGTCAACGTGATACATGAAATTTTGGAAGTTCCTCATTAGGATAGAGATTTAGTTTTGTTAAAACAATCTACTTAAGACACACATTATGAACCCATAAACAAAACATATAATTAGCTCCGTCATATTCCACTTTTACAAATCTTTGTAGTGGCGATTGGCTCATGATAAGATGGTTTATTGCAAGATTAAACTAAGATGAACAATAGAATAGCAAACTGTATGTATATACAACAATGGTGAAGAGTATGTTGATAAGCTCATGAGGGGTGAGCTCATCTCGTGAGTGGCAGATTGTAAGAAGATTGAATAAGGAAGGAAGAAGTCAAAGTGAGCACAAGTGGTAACCTCCAAGTCAACCAGATCAGTGGTGGACCCAAGATTTATTTAAACATGTGTCAACAGTTAAATGGGCTTTTGTGTACATATAAAAAAGATATGAAAATGTGGTTGTCAAATGGGGTTGAACCTGGATTTAGGAATATCAGTCAAAAAGAAATGAAGTTAATGAACCATCAGATACCGGTAATTACTAATTACCATGTCAGCATGTGGAAGGGGAGTGTAATCTTTTTAATTATGTTTTTTTTTTGAGGGAATGATCAATTATGTTTTTTTTTGACGGAATGATCAATTATGTTATCATGTAATATTTATTTTTACTACTATAATATTAACCACCTGCTATATATACCATTACGATAAACAATTTCGCAGACAAGAACTCCACGGTGTAATCTTCATATTATCTTACAGAGATATATATTTTATTACATACGATGAATAATTACTTGCAGCATATGATATTATGATGAATAATTTTACAGACATAAATTTCATGGTGTAATCTTCTCTGTAACACTTGGATCGATAAACGTTATATATGTATTACAGTCTCTCCTCACAATGTATGGTTTTGCCTACAATATTTTGGAACTTTCGATAAACTTAAATTTTATAATCTACACGAAATTGTTTCCTATGAGAAGTGTCAAAAAGTATAATTGTATCCTTCACAAGATAACTAATGAACTATGATGGTACACATGTTTATCAGGTTACTCGATTAATTATGTTTAAGACTCAACGGTGGAGAGTGAGTGAGCCAAAGAAGATACACACAATCCGATTTAAATTAGATACGAAATCATTACAGTCCCCCTTGGCTCCTCTAAAGTTAATTATTTGATTCTTGTTTCTAGAAAAGAGGGTCTAGTTCACTTGAATGTTGCGAAACTGCACTTTTCCTTGAATTTAGTCTTCAAATAAAACACATTTTCATTCAGATAGGAAAAAGAATGATATCTTTGTCGAAAATGGAAAATGGAATATTTCCTGCTTTTAAGCCTTCGCTTTTGACATGATAACAAAGTTGGTTAATTAAGAAATGATTAAAAAGAAACGAAGTATTGTAATTATATGGACCCTTTCCAGCACATCTATCTTTAGCCTATTAAGCATCGAAAAGAATCTGAAAAATCATTTACACAAGGTATCCAATCTAATTTTCAAATTTATGTTATTTTAAGAATGGAAAGGAGAAAACGAGAAAAGAACAAAAGAATAAAAATGAAGAGAAATATATGTTATTTTCAAATTTGATAAAGAATATTTCATTTTATAATTCTTTGTAAATATATGAAGGAATATGGAAATATATTAATTTTATAAAATGAAAAATAATTGACCATTTTTATTCATTTTGTGATCGCTATTTAGAATGATACCTTATATATTATTTGTAAAACATTTAATATAATTTTATGTCATCACCACAATGATTCTCACAGTCCTTAGAAAATAGATTGGTCATCTAAATTTATTATAAGTTTTTTATTAAATTAATCATAAATTAATTATTAATATTCTTCATTATTTCCTTAAATAAAAATTAATGAATTTGAATAATAAAAATTTAATAAAATTTGTCTATTATCTATCATTTTGTTTAATTTTAAATTCATAAAATAAGTTAAACAGCCATATAGTGAAAAATATATTTTCTGTATATTTTATATTTTAAAAATTTTAAATGACTATAAATTAGTAAAATTGTTAAAAGTCTCACATTAAAATATTTATGATCAATGGTTTAATTTTTTTAATGACAAAATACAAATGATTACAAATCATATAAGTATAAAGTCTCATTTAATAAATATTAAGATATATATATATATATATATATATATATATCATTTAAACTAAACTACATACCATATAGAATATATAAATATTTTAATTTCAGAATTTGCTTTGAACAAATATATTATTTTTTTTGATAAAATCTGTGAAATATTGGAAACTGAATATTTAAATTTCTAACTTTTCATTTATTTTTAAAAAAATATAATTTCCTGAAACTATTAAACATTCCACAATAAAAATTTGTCATCAGTAATTCAAAGTTTGTTATAAAAATACAAATGATCATAAAGTCATATGAGTAGAAAACATCATTTAATAGATTTCCATACTAAAATATAGATATATCTTTCAATATCATTTAAATGTAATTATATATCATATAAAATACAAAAATGATTGTTTGAATTAGTAAAATGATTATAAATAAACAAGAGTGATTGTTTTATGCATGTATTTGCACCAAATTAATTATATACATAATAATTATTAACTTTTAGTTATCGAGTGTATATTTATTATTTCATATTACTTTTATTTTATATTAAGTGTCATTTTAATATTTTTTGTCACAAAAACGACATTTTATAATTCTAATGTAATTTCTAGCTTAATATTAATTACAAATGCATTAGTTTTATAAATAGTTTTATTTATCTCAAATATTTTTAGTTAAATATGTACAATTAATATGAATTTAAATAAATTTATCATTTTTCTTAATATGTGTAAAAATGTCAATCTGATATTTTTTATGAAAATGAGAATAATATGTTAAAGAATATATTAAACTTAAGAATAATTTGAATACGTAATGTTCATGGGCGCAATCTTAACTTAGTTGTATATTAATGTGAATTTTCATGATAAGTCAAAATAGAGCACTCAGTCGCCTCTTTGTTAGGGAGTTGACTTGATGGATGGTGAGATCAAATGAGACGATAATAAGTTACATTTGGGAAAATATTTGACTATTTAACTATCTTATAAACGACAAATCAACTACATGTTTAACGTGGCACTTACGCATTTAGTTTTGAGATTGACCAATTTACTTATAGTATTTATTTGTATATTAATTATACATTTTTTTTCCATCAAGGGATATACGATTAAGTAAAGGTGTCAAACACCACCAAAGTCTAATACAACACGAGAGAGAAACAAAACACCCTTTCTCAATCTCAAAGCCAAAAAACAGAGTTTGGCCCTTATAAAACCACAAAAACAGAGCAATTTAAAGCAGCAAACTTCCAACTGCACTTAAAGAACTCACGACCATCCAATGGCCTTCCTCTCCCTTTCTCTCCACCGAGACAGCTTTTTAGAGGGCTCTGCTTTCATTTACAAAGTACTCAAATAGCCAGGAAGGGTGTCCTCTTGCAACATAAGAGTTCACCAATCCATATTTTGTGACACTTTGAGCAATGAAAAAGGCTCCTCTATTAGCTTCTCTAGTAACCACCTTCAGTTTCCAATCTGAGATACCTGCCAGTGCGGTGGAAAGACCTCAAGCCTGGCCATCCTTTACGTATATTAATTATACATCTACCAGACCTTTTTGTTAAAATGATGAAAAATGAGAAAAACCTAACTTTTATTCCAGGAATATAAAATAATATTTGACTTCGCGTACCAGGAAGGAAGCTCACAAAGCACGATAACAGTTAGGCCACGTTTAAAAGGAAATATTAGACAACTCACACAAATGTCCAAGTAAAACGTAAATCAAATATATATTTTTTGTAAAAACATAAGCAAAATACAGATCGATTATTAGTACTAAATAGACTGACTTAATCAGCCAATAAAGCATATTAAAAAGTAGAAATGGAATTTAGAGTTAATCAGCCAATAAAGCATATTAAAAAGTAGAAATGGAATTTAAAGTTGAGTAAAAATGCTATAAATAAAACATTATTCATTTTTCCCAAGAAGAAAACTACGCGTCCACTGAAAAACATGATCATGACTAGACTTTTTATACAACTATAGAAATTAAATTTAGTTAGTTTGAGTATATATAACAAAAAAAAATTGAAATTAAATTTAGTTACTTTGAGTGTGTATAACAAAACAAATTTTGTGAAGAAACAAAAAAAGCTAGCTCTAGTTTTTGTTTATATTTGTATCGAAAAATCGTTATCCAAATTAATATGATTAAATCTTCTATTGGAATCAATCTGTACATAGTTTTCCTTTGTTCTTTGTATTTTATTATATGTTCAATTTCTTTTTAATATTGCAGGATATGTTCCAATTATGGAATAACCGAGTTGGCTCTGGCCCACATGAAATACGGGAGGTCGTTCTCTTCTATCCTTCTCTTGTTTTCTTTGTTTATTTTGGTAAGAGCAAGTATACAGAGTAAAAAACATATATTGAAGGACCACAATGAAATAAGTAACGTGGAAGAATGGTCCATAAACAACTTTTCCGGTTTCTGGTGGATCGAAACCTTAGTTAGCTAACTTTAGAGACATTTTAAGATTAGGAAACAAAATTAAAGACAAAGTTTGAACATCGTTTGTTGGACCACAGACACAAAACTAAGGACCACTTCCAACAAAAGAGAATATTAACTCACCAACCAATTAACACTTTGCTGCATCATATGATATGATGACGATGATGTTTCTCTTCTTTCTGTATCAAATGCACCCCCACAGCATCACCAGATTTTGGGTTTATACTATAATACACAAACATGCACGTGCCACTTTCGTCTGAAATAAAATGAAAACTAACAGAATAGTATTTTTTTTTGCTGGTGGATACAACATTAGAAAACTCGGTTATCAGAGTAATGGTAGTGATTATGGATGTAAGTGAAAGCCAGTTCTGACTAAAAATATGGGACGCATATATTCTCCGACCGCAGTGGACACTACAGTGCTGCCGATGGATTATTGTATAATGAAAAGCACCTTTGGGCGTTTGATACATTATTTAAAAGAAGATTTCCTTTAGTGTCCTCATTTGTTTATATATGATCTAGATTTGACCCAAAAAAAATGATCTAGATTTAGACCGAATCTGTACCACACAATTCACAAGACTTGATATCTTGAAGAGTGTTATCTTTAGACTCGACTCTTACAAGTGGTTCATCAGTCTAACTCTAATTAAAACAATTTACGAATTTTCTTTCTGATGAAATTTCGTAAATACGAAAACCTTAATATTGAATAACATTAGTTTGCAACTTTATATTTGCCTTGTTAATAGCTTGATAACTTCATAATCTAAACTAGATATGTACTGATGTTTTGCGTCTTAGATTGTAGTTGCAGATCTTGTGTGTGTGTTTTATGGTATATACAAAAAAGGAATAAATTCAAGCTTACTAGATAGACTAGAATGAATAAATGGAAATCTTGACCCCAGAAGATAATATATACCTTTTAACATGTTTACCAAAAAAAAAAAGATAATATATACTAAGAGGTACAACAACCAATGGTCACAGTTGCTAATTCGGTGAAGCATATATGATAAAATGATATGGTTCGTGCTATTATTTTTGTCGTCAGTTCGTTCTGTTTAAGCTGCATTTTGTTATATTTTATTCCCCCGTGTATTAGAAAATAGAAGCTATTTATATTTTCCAGCTAATAAAACAACAATGAAATTGTATATATTGTTTGTCAGACTCCGTCAGCGTAGTACATTTGGATTGGCTTAAGTCGATGATTTATACAGTATTTGGTTAAAAGTGAAAATGAATTAAATACAGAACAAAATCTGGTTTACGTCCATCAAGAGGTGATGGTGCATATAAAAGTCTTGATTAGCAACAACAAAGACCGAAATATTAGGTGTTCTAGACATCTAGTTATGTTGATAAAAAAAAAGACTTCTAGTTTTTCAGATTTTTATCCAGACGTTTCAGGTCCATCGTTGTCCACAGATATACTTAGGTGCCGACTGGTTTTCCCGCTACCATCCGCAAACGCAGCTTTTGCGGTTTATAGCGGTTGTTGACGTTTCGAAACAATCACGGAAAACGCTACAAATCGTTTCAAACCGCTCTGAACCTCTTAAAATCAAAAGCTGGTTCCAGCTAGCGTTTGCGGTTGCGGAAGGGTAAATTTTTTTTTTTAAAACAGAATAAATAAAAATAATACTAAAAATATCCAATAAAAATTTTCAATTGAAATAATAGAAATTATAAAATGTATTCATATTATATTTCAATTTATATTATAAAATTCAAAACTAAAATATTTTCTATAAATTTTTAAAATTGAATAATATGATTTTATAAATATAAATTTTATATTTATCATATTATTATGATTTTTAATATTTTTATAATTATATAAAATGTAAATATTGTTAAATTATTATTTAACAGATGTTGCGTTTTGTAGTTTACCAATCATAAGAGTCCCGCAAACGCAACAATTTCTAACAGCTATACCAATCGTACAAATCTCTAAAAACGCTTAAAACCGCAACCATCCGTACCCGCAAACTCCCGCAACCGCAACCGCAACCGCTGCGGTTACACCAGTCAGCACTGCGGTTACACCAGTCAGGCCCTTAGGTGCTGACTGGTTTTCCCGCTACCACCCGCAAACGCAGCTTTTGCGGTTCATAGCGGTTGTTGGCGTTTCGAAACAATCATAGAAAATGCTACAAATCGCTTCAAACCGCTCCGAACCTCTTAAAATCAAAAGCTGGTTCCAGCTAGCGTTTGCGGCTGCGGGCGGTTGCGGGGAGGGTAAAATTTTTTTTTTAAAAAACAGAATAAATAAAAATAATACTAAAAATATCCAATAAAAATTTTCAATTGAAATAATAGAAACTGTAAAATGTATTCATATTATATTTCAATTTATATTATAAAAATTCAAAACTAAAATATTTTCTATAAATTTTTAAAATTGAATAATATGATTTTATAAATATAAATTTTATATTTATCATATTTTTATGATTTTTATAATTTTTATAATTACATAAAATGTAAATATTGTTATATTATTATTTAACAGATGTTGCGTTTGGTAGTTTACCAGTCATAAGAGTTCCGCAAACGCAACAATTTCTAACAGCTGTACCAGTCGTACAAATCTCTAGAAAACGTTTAAAACCGCAACCACCCGCATCCGCAAACTCCCGCAACCGCAACCGCAACCGCTACGGTTACACCAGTCAGGCCCTTAGTGCACGTATGTTCACATTTAACTTTGTTGAAGTTGTTCAAAAAAAAAAGACTTTGTTGAATACTTTCTTTTATTTTTTCTTACATAAATGAGATCAATAATCTGTTATACTCAATCATGATCAAGTGGTACTATGAAATTCTTTCAAATAAACTCGCAAATCTCTTTATATAATTAAAAAAATTCTTTAATTTACCATAACATCGATCCTATTAAAACTGATTCCAAATGTTTTGTACAATGCGACTACAAATGATTCTTATTAGCTAGGAATGGGCATATACACTTCCCCCCTATTGATCGAATCATATCAATCATTTATCTTAGATACCTAACTCGAATCATATCAATTATTTGTTCTGCATCATATTCCATATGAAGATATCCAGAGTTTTAAAATTATGCATGGAGCATTCACATATAAATCTAAATCCAAATATATGCAAATATGTACTATTCTTTGCTCCGGGATAACTGAAAAAAATCAGCCTAAGATATATGAAAAGCGATTATATATATAAATATTCAATTCTAAGAATGACAGCTTAAAATACCCTCGTTATTTGATTTAAATTTTAAGACATTTGTATCCTCGGTTATACATATTAGCCTATTCATTGCTATATTAGGACCGGATAACTGTTTGACAAAAAAAAACTAGGACCAGATATAAACTATCAATTCAAATCTGATGTATGATTCAAGGTTCCCATGAATATATGGAGCTAAACTAGTAATCCAAAACATCAATAAATTTAGGTGAGAATCAACGGTCGAGATCCAAGAGAGTGGTATGGAAGCAGCACCAAAGCAATGCTTGTTTTACATGGATTCATACGAAACCGTAGCTTTGTGTCAGATTTCGAACAAACCTGGCCCGGGACATGGGTCAATCAAATTTCCATCAACGAGAAGACACTTTAGCACATCTTATATTTTTTTTTTGAGAAAGTGAGAAATTGTAACCTGTTAATAAATAAGCACACACCAGAAATTGTAACCTGTAAATAATCTTACACTTTAGCACGTCTTATATTTTTAGAAAAAATAAACAAGCGCACACCATAAATTGTAGCCTGTAATCAGATATGATTTCTACTATTTAATTTTCTGTCGAGTAGTGATAGCCTAGTGACAATTGGTGTGCATCCACATATTTCTAAATTTGATTCTGATTAAAAATTAAATTATCACTATTTACCTAATTCAGATTTGTACTTCGGTTAAAGTGTTTAACATGGTAGTTCGTAATAGATAACCAGTCTATTTTCTGACATTAGTCAGAAATTATTCTAAACACGGATCAGAAATTGTGATACGCTTTCGGCCTAATATACAGTGTCCTAATATTTACATTCTTCTCGAACTAGATCGGATCAGTTGATAAAATTTATCAAAATAAAAAAATCACTAAACATGTTTAATATTCAGAACTTAAAATTACCAAGCTTAGCTGTAATATGCAAAACTCACAGCTTGTAAAATTGTTATATTTTTATTTTCTATACCTATATATCTTCTATCGTCCATATAGTAACTAGAGTGAATTGGTGTATAATACATAAAGAATGATTATATTAGCTAAATACCTTAGATCAAAAGAAAAATGGTGATGATATATACTTGATATGGTTGCGTTATTTGGTGATAAATTATTGCAATTGTAGGGATAGATAGGGTGTAGTGTAGGTAAAGAAATATGACAAGAATCTATCAAATCACAAAGCCTATGGATACTAATGGGAAATTAGTTGAGGAAACCTAGCCATGCGAACAACCAATCATAAGAACTCTAAGAAAACATTGCATGTAGTTCCGAGAGATCAATACTTTACATGCAGCATCCAAGTGGCCCATTCCATGGATATTTGAACATTTTGAATGATGACCAGTTAATATACATATTAGTAAAATCGCAGTTTACATTCCTTATACTTTATTTGGATCAATCAAACTTAACCCGGAGCAATCCAAACAAAGTTTTCAAAAACAGTGTGTGTGTGTGTGTTTCTTCATATAAGTAATCAAATCTATTCTATTAAAAATCAATTCATCTGCAATATTTTTATTAGCATTTTTCTATTTTCCACCCCTGCACTCTTTTATTATAACGTTTTCGTCATAAAACAAAACACTATAATAATGCCAGCATATGTTTTTATCTAAGATCATGTAGAATCAAAAGTAGGTACGTAGAAACGTTATCTTTCTTAAAAATCTTTTTCACGTACCCATTTTTTATTGATTAACACACACTGGCTTTCTAAAGTTTAGAATTCCTTTTTTCTTTCTATGAACTTGTCCTAAGAAACTATTATAGGAATTATAAGTTTAATAAGATCTGAGGGAAGTAATCATGGCGATTAAAACATCTACAAAACATCCGTATTTTCACAAAAATAATTTAATTAGAAAGGAAAAAGGTTGTTTATTTTATTGCAATAGTTCACAATTACCTTTAAAGTGAAAATGACTCTTTCCCCTTAAAAAGAGAGGAGAAAAAAACATAAACAATTTTATTTCTAAAGTAGTATTACTGAAGATGCCACCTTCCTAATAAAAAAATGTATAAGATAGACTTCCAAAGCTGTCGAGTGTCGACAAAACAAAAAGAAAATTTTCAGTCGATATATTATAGATGCTCTTCTGCTCTCTTTTTTTTTGGACAAATAAAAATACTGTTTTTATTAAAATACTGTTCTTTATTCAAAAGGTCCTGTTTTTTTACTCTTGTTGATAATCTCTTGAAATTACTAACAATTTTGAACTTAAAAGAATTAATAAATAATATCAGGAAATTTTACCCCCACCCCCCTCCTCAAAAAAAAAATTAGGAAAATTTTCAAACTGCTTTTATCTATATTTAATAAATAAAAATTTGTTCATTTCAACTACAAATAATCATATATATCAACATCATCAATGTAGCCTTAAACCATTTACCACATTCAGTCAGAGCGTGCGAAATATTTTTCATGCCATAGGCCAAATTAACAAAAATATTTTACAGTAAAATAGTAAAATATAATTATTTTGTAAGATGTATTTTTTATAAAATTACGAAATGAGTTTTGTTTTTATGTTTCATTTATAAAAATAAAATTATTTATCATAAATTTTTTATTTTAGCCTAAAAGATATTTATTCTAAACTTATATCATAAAGGTTTACTTTGCAAGATTTAGAATAAAGACTAAAAAGTAATCAGAATGATATCAATATTTATTTGGGCTTAGAAATAGTTAGAATATTTGTATTACAGTGAATATTTCATAGAAAAATAAACAATAAGTGAATATATATTAAATAAAAAGAATAAAATATTCAAAGATAATATAGATTAGCAGCCGTCAATTGATTTTTTGAACTTAGGTTTTGACTATAAAAAAAAAAATTAAAGAACTTAAGTTCTTATCTAAGTTCAAGTTATAACTTCGTTTGAGAAGTGTTTTCATCAATTTTTTTTTTTTGAAACACTCATCAATATTTTATATAAAATAACCTTTTGAAAATGTCCTAAGTTTTATATAAAAATATTATGCCTTAGGCCAATGTTTCAAATTGTCACATAAAGACACGAATCTGCATACAGTATAACCGTAATGTACAAATCTAGCAACATACATTATAATATAACCTAAAATATTTACATCCGCTAAAATATCTCTATCTACATTTTAGATTTTAATTTAAACCAAAGTACAAAATAGAATAATCAACAAAAATAAAAGCATTGCTTTATAAATAGAATAATACTTAATTTCTTTTATTATTATTTTGTTTTCCGTTTTATTTTAGATAAAATATTGAACATCGATGAAAATGTCATATAAAAATATTAAAATGCTAGTTTTGCAGCTCTTATGTCTAGACTCTAATTTATTTTTATCCTTGGTTTTATCCATTAACTTGCTGTACTCAAAAATTAATCTAAATAGAACAAAAGATGAAAAGAAGACTTTTTTACAACAAAAAAAAATGAAGAGAAGAACAATTTTCCATAGGGTCTTGCATTCTTACTCTTTATCCTTTTTTTAAGCAAACTACGCATTCTTAGATCATCTCCAATGGAACACTATTTTCTTCTCTATAATTCACTCTATTTTAGAGTAACTCTATTATAGAGTTGATTTTGCTCCAATGGTTAACTCTATAATAGAGTGACTCTATTATAGAGTGGAAAATAGAGGGATGCAACCATTTTACTCTATATATTTGGAGTAAAATAGTTGCATCTCTCTATTTTCCACTCTATTATAGAGTTAACCATTGTAGCAAAACCAACTCTATAATAGAGTTACTCTAAAATAGAGTGAATTATAGAGGAAAAAATAGTGCTCCATTTGGAGATGTCTTTACTCTTGTCTAGGAACGAGCATTCGCTACTCGAGACCCGGTTTTTCGTACAAGCCAAATATCCAACATTGGAGGTCGTCAGTAGCGAATCCAGATTGATTTTTAAGTGGGTGCACACAGTGTAAATTTACCAATGACAAATATTGATATATGAAATTAGGCTGATCAACACACTATTTTTTTGAAAATATTATGGGTGCATGTGCACCCCTTCTATCCTTAGTAGCTTCGCCCCTGGAGGTCGTGCAATCTACATTTTATCCCTATCCACTGTGGCTAAGCATACCCTTAGACCATCCGCATCAAAGAACCGGGAGTGGAGTTCACAAAATCAAATTTTTATTATTTTTTTAAATTTTTTTTTTCATTTGATTTTTTCTTTTAAAAAAAATCTGACCAATAACGGACTGCCACGTGGCGTGGAGCCTGCAAAATAATTATGATACGGGTTCATCCCGAAGAAGTGAGGCGAGTTGAGTTCAATAATGTTACTTATTATAATAATTCTTTTTTTTGGGATTCGTGTGATCCTCTCCCTTGAGTTTTTGATGGACATGCCCTTAGAGCATCTCCATCAATGAAACTCTATGAACCCCTATTTTTTATTATTTTAATATATTTTTTTTCATTTGACTTTTTATTTTAAAAAAAAAATAATCGGACCAATTGCGGGCCGCCACGTGTCGTGGGGTCTGCACTACAGTGACGATCCAGGTTCACTGCAGTGATCCTCCAAGAGACAAGTTCACCTTCTATGTAATATTTTAATATTTTTTTTTCCGAAAACCGTGTGAACCTCTCCTATTGAACTCTCAACGGGGATGCTCTTATATCCCTATATTTATAGCCATATGCTCTGCACATTTGGTATGAATGACTCATCAATGGAGTATATGTTACTCGCTAGGTGTTTATAATTCATTGCCATTTTGTCATTAGTTGTGAATTGATTATTGTCTTGTATTTATCAACAAATTTAAACTACTAAACAATTACTCCCTCCATTCCCGAAAATAAGATTTTCTAGAGTTTTCACGTTTATTAAAAATCTAATAAGTATTTATATTATAGTTTACTATTTATTTTTCTATACACTTTCCAATAATTATCCACCAATCAAATTTAATCAATTCAAATATTCACAATTAATGTTTCTCAAAAGTATACAAAGTACTTTAAAAATATAGAAAATCTATCTTTGTGGAACAAGAATCAAATCTAGAAAATCTTACTTTCAGAAACGGAGAGAGTACTAATTAACACTACTAAACAATTACTAATTAACACTACTAAAATATTTTCTATAAAAAAGTCGAATTTAGAAAAACTATTACTCCTTTTGTTTTCATATTAAGTGTCACTTTACCATTTTTTTGTTACAAAATAAGTATTATCTTACAATTTTAACTAGATTTTGACCCACCCAACTGGGCGGATGTTTACTTTAACTTGTAAAAATATTATCAACTTATTACCCGATTGAGAATTATTGGATTTTATAAAATATAATCCACGTTCTTCGCTATCATATGATTGTTATTGTATTTAATGTACTTGTAACACGATAAAATACTAATACCTTAGTATATATAATTTTTTGCATTGTTTATTTGATACTGTAACTCTAATATAGAAAATGTAAAAATTAATAATGACATATCTATCATAAAACAACCAATAATTACAATAACCCAATAAATAATTTACTTATCAGAATGGATTATAATCGCAAATTAAACAATGTGGTCCAATTATATAGTCACAGTTTTGTAAGATTATCGTAGAGTTTGGTAGCTTTATATATGAGAATATTTTAAAATAGTTAGGAAAAATAAAGATATGGCAATGCAGTTGTTATTAAACTCTACGAAACCAAGATTTACGATCCATAAAAATAGGTAAATTAATTTAATTGAGTTGTTATTAAACTCTACGAAAAGATATCGGAATTAAAAAGTATAGTCATTTAGGCCCACTAATGTAGAAGAGCTAGCTTTATTATTGGTTTCAATTTTAAAAAAATGTAAGCCCATTAATCCATATTATTAAATAGATGTTATCTTTGTATTCAAACATCAATTTTTTTTAAGTCTGCTATTCATATTACCAAACAAAATCAAAATGTACTTTTACTTTAATAAGATAGATTATTAAATTAAATGTTATCTTTGTATCCAAACATCAATTTTTTTTAAGTCTGCTATTCATATTATCAAACAAAATCAAAAGGTACTTTTATTTTAATAAGATAGATGTAATTTATACTTATTTTCAGTTCAATATTAATTGCAGAATATAATGGTTAAATAGATATCATTAGTGAAAACATAAATGTATTTTAATCAGTTTCTTAATATGCGTAAAAATATCTAAGTGACAATCTTTGTGAAATTGAGAAAATACTAATTATTAGCACAAGTGCCCGATCTCTATCTCTTTATCTAGTGCTACTATATGTATATTATTTTTAGAACACTATTTTTATTAAATTTAAATAATCGGATTACACTTTGAAATTAAAGAGATTATCTTAACTTTATGAACATTACAATTAGACAATACAACACGGAGGATACATGTAGAGAAATCTCTAAGATAAAAAACAGTGAATTCAAAGTAAAATTTGAATGCGTCGAAACAAGGTTCACGGCAAAATCAGAATGATGAAAAATAGTCACACCGAATCATGACGTTAAAAATATCCAATTTACACATTCACAAGGTAAAAAAGGATTAAAAACTTAGACAACTTCAACTATATTAAAGTAGGAAAGACGAAATACTCAAGGAAATTTTTTTTCATAATGATGAACCTTGATCTTTGGAAGTAGAGGTTGACGATTATAGTAATGATAAATCCACCAACAAGTACAAAATGAAAAATTTCTTCAACGCAAAAATATGAATTTGTGTATATGATAGTTTATATTAAAGTATTAATTTGAATTAAACCCACACAATAATTTTGGATTTATTTTTTGTTACATAAAATTATTATTTTAAAAATTTAATACAATTCGTATATATTTTAATTTTAAATTTAATTATAGAATATATTGATCTTATAAATAATTCATTGCCCTCAAATACTATTATTTAAATAGATGTAAATATTAAAAATATAAATATATTTTCAATAATTTCTTAATCTTAAAAAGTGCAACGAACATAGAGAATGTTAACTACGATATTTGGGACTAAATTTCATAATTCTTTCAAACCAGGAAAGAAAAACATGTTTTTATCTTTATCATCTAGCTTACCACTCGAATCAGAAAGTTCAACTTATATTCTTTTCATATTTTAGATGACACTATTTATATAAACAAAGTGATCCTAATTTTTTCATGATATATTTTTGTTTAAAACTGATATTTATATATTAACAAGTAAATTTAAAAATAAAAGAAAGTTGTATGGAGTTGTAAATTTTGAATATTGACTATTTTTGCAGTTTTACATCGTGCGTTTATAATTACAACTTGTTAGAGAAATTTTCATTCATATTATTTAACTCATTTTGAAAAAAACTTTACCATAGAATTTTGTTTACTTTCTTAACTCAGCATTCCAAGTTCATATATTTTTACATTTTTATATTCGATGATAAGTAAACACAAATTCTGCTCATAGCACAATAATCTTTGGTAGGAAAATTCACACATAAGTAGGGAAGGCCTTATCTCGAGACTATATGGGACCCCAAGCTCGAGCCCTATAGCTCATTTGTCCTCTTTTGTAATTACACATATCATTTTCCATTAAATTATTATTACTATTATAATTATATATATAATTGCTAAAAGAAAAAATGATTCCTGCCTCTCTCTCTCTCTAAACAAAACACTCCCATAGAAATATATTGTACAACCGGAAAGGCGGTTTCATTCATCGATTCTCTAGCTTTTCTGCAGAGAGACAAATCAAGAAAGAAGAGTAGGTGGCCACCATCGATGGATGGAATGTACGGCTTCCAACCAACATGTGACTACTCAGATAAGGCGGGGATGATGATGTTACCGGATAATCTGATGTTTCCTTCGGACTACCAAACCTTGCTTTGCTCCTCTGCTGGAGACAATCGCGTCTCAGATGTTTTCGGATCCGACGAGTTATTCTCAGTAGCAGCCTCCGCTACTATGTCGTCGGGGGTTGCATCGATGGCCCCTGGGATCCGAAGAAACGATGGTAACGTATCGCTCGGTGTCATTAAGGCGAAAATCGCTTGTCATCCTGCGTATCCACGGTTACTACAGGCTTACATGGATTGTCAGAAGGTGATTTATACAAAACAGTGGTTGAGAATAATCTTTGGTTACGGTTTACTGTTCCTTTGATTATTATTCTGTATCTCTTGTCTCTTCCCTTTCTTGTCTGTGCTCTCGTAGAGACTTTTATAGTTTCACCTCTATATAAACTTTGATCATCTTCATCGTTCTTGAATCTGTTACTCAAAAATGTAGGCTTCTTTTACTTTCTTGGTGAATATTCAAGAAAGTACTATCCATTGTTCTTATAATTTTATGGTTAACGACAAAGGAGAAAAAACATATATTTGGTGATAATTTCTTGTTTTTTCACGAGTAATACAATTCAAGTATAACGGTGTGAGATTTTGATAAACTTCGCAGGTCGGAGCTCCGCCGGAGATAGCCTATTTACTGGAGGAGATTCAACGGGAGAGCCATGTGTACAAGCAAGGCGTTTCTCCGTCGTCGTCTTACTTCGGAGCTGATCCTGAGCTCGATGAATTCATGGTCTCTCTTTCTTTCTTTCTTGATTTATTTGTTTGTTACTGTAACACGTAGAAAAATCTTTGGGTAGGATTCCAGGAAACCTATTGCGAAATATTGGTGAAGTACAAATCGGACCTCGAGAGGCCGTTTGATGAGGCGACGACCTTCTTGAACAAAATCGAGATGCAGCTACGAAACCTATGCACTGGCGTGGAGTCTGCCAGGGGATTTTCGGGTAAGTCATGTTTGTAATTCCCTCACTAGTTCAGTGGTTCGATTTGGTGTTTAGTTTCTGAGTGATGTTTCAGACCTTTGTGTGATTCATACTCTATTTATACTAACTGCCCGTGGGGAGCTTAATCATTTCAAGAACCCTAGGTTCTTTACTTATGTGCGAAAACGAAATATCAAAAGATAAACCCTAGGTTTTGCGGAGTCGTTTGAGTGACTAAGTCATTTCATCTCCATAGCCACTCTCCTTCATGGGGTTTTGTTGTGTGGTTGACTGCTTCAAGGTCTAATTACCTTGGAACAGTTGTGTGCCATTACTTTACTCTCAATTTAATCTTTACCATTACGTGGACTTATTCATAATTTCTTCTTCTTTTTTTTTGTCACAGTTCCATAATTTCTTCACTGTTTGGAAATCATACATTTTTAACAATACAATTTTTTTTTCCTGTTAGAAAGAAAAATGATCTTTTTTTTGGTCTAAAGAAAGATGATCTTGAAAGCACTTATTAGCTTTTGCGGTAGAGATTCTGATTTTGACGTTTCAGAGTCTTGTTGCGTACTGGTTTATTTTTTTCCAACTTGCTGCTTTTTCCAGTGAAAACCTGTCGACAGAAAGAAAAACCTAGTCATGGCCCTTTTTCAATAATTTTAGTTGATTTTCACGTTCTTATTTTGCCTGACCTCTCGTTTAGATCATAATTAAAAGTATGTTTACTGTGTTTTTCTATTGGAATTACAGTTTTTCTAGGGCTTCAGGTGATTTTCATAACCAATAAGGAAAAATTTATTAGCAACTAATTAAACACCCTTTAAAAAGTTAAAAATAAACTAAACACCTTTTACGCTCGCTCACAGATAACTTCGGAAAACTAAATTTTCAGCACAATTATTGTCGTGAGAAAAAAAGAAAACATTTTAGAACACAAACTCCTATTATTAAAAAAATACACATGACTGGAGTACTCCACAATGAACTCTCGAGAAGCTCGACTCTGATCTAGTTCAAGTTCCAATCGTATGAAATCCCAAAGAGATTTTTTTGATCATGGGAATTCGTGGCGTTGCCAAGTGTCTGATCTTATCTGCATGTCTTTTGTTGAAGTGTTTGGCGTCTTGTTGGCCTTGACTAACATTTGAGTTAAGTTTCTCAGTTATACGAATTTTAGGTTTATATTTTTTGAACTAGGGAAAAAAAGAGATTTATGTTAGACTGAACTGCTCTAGAGCAGTGCATTTTTGTGTGCTTGCTTGATATGGTCCACGCTTTTAACTATAGGAATAGAAGAATTGTGGCTATAAAAATTTAATTAATCACATTACTGGAAATACTGAATGCATTAGAGATTTTAGTTAATAAATTAGTTTGAAACTCCACCTGAAAGAATTAGCTGTAAAGATATGAAACTCCATAAAACAGTGTACTTTTCCAGGCTTCCAGCTTTGGAGGGTTTTTCCTTATTGCATTAGATCTCAAAATGCAGTTTCCACTTGTACTTTGGTAATATTGTTTATTATGAAAAAAAAGCTGCTGATAATCTGATATTTAACATTTCAGCGTATTTTTATTAAATAATTGAGGGTTTGCGTAGAGAATCAGCTGGAAAAGGTGGATAAATAGATCACTGCAGGTTGTCAATGGTGGGCGAATGTTTGTGATTAGTTGTCTTTTAAAATTGTTCAAAGTACAACTTGCCTTTTGGATGATCTCATCTTTTTTTCTTTTTTAATTAATGATCTTTAACCATCTTTTCTTTCTACTTAGCCGAGTTTTTTTGCACCTGGATGAATCATAAACTAATAAAAAGACACTGGTTAGATTGGATTCACATGAGATGAGATCTACTAGTTTCTTAGATCACTCACATGCTTTGGTTTCTTTGTGTTAATCTGCTTTAATAATACAACCAATCCTTAGTTCCCCCAGTATTGATTTTGATTTCCCACTTTTGGCGAGCTCCGGTGGTGATACAACATCGCTAAGACGCTAATATGAATTATTTATCTATGAACATGTTGTCTCGTGCTTTCTGTGGACTACTCTTATTCTAGTGTTTCAGCTAATATATAGATCACAAAACTGCTGAGAGAAGATCGTTTCTTGTTGACTTTTCTTTTGTTTCCTTTCAGTATTTCTCTTCTGTGTTAATCACTTTCACAGATTTACCATAAGTATTGTTGCATGCAGCATCAGAGATGTTTTTGCATGTTTGATCTAAAACGGTAGAATATTTTCATGATAGGAAAATAGGATTATCCGGCATGATAAGCTCGAATTAGAGTCCTTTTTTGTTTAAAGTAAAAGGTTTGAGAGTCACATGGACTCCCGTGGATTCCGCTAGTGATCTCCCACCATTGCCCCCACTTACCTTTCTCTCCTAAAAGATTTTGTTTTTGGTTTGGTAAAATTTTTAATAAAGTAGAAAAAGATACATAGGGTTCTCTATACCTCAATCAAATCATCTATTAGACTGACTATGCTTCTCTATCTTTCTCAACTCTTTTGCATATAGTATAAGTAGTGATCGTCATTTCCTCGGGTTGCTTTGTTCCCTTGGTGGGTCGTATTTTGTCTCTCTGCCGCACTCTACTTGCACGTGTCTGGTTATTTGCATGTTACTAATTGAAAATGTCTCAACATAGGATTTTTAGTATTTACGCATCAGTGTTTCAGCATAGTATAAGAAGATATTTAGTATTCAAACATCAGTATTTCAAAGTCATGAGAAACACAGTCCAAAATATCTCAATTGAGGTATCTAACACAATATTTATATTCCATAATATTTTGAGATATCTTGATACTTTTTGAGAAAAGTTTGGGATATCAACATACATGCAATTCTTTAAAATAGACATTTTTCAAGTTTTTATCACAAAAAATATTTAAGATGAAAAAAAAACCAAAATGTTTTATTTAATAGGTAAAAGATTTGTGTGCCCTAGATATATAAATACAAATAAATAAAAAATATATATTTTTTAAAATAATAATTTTTCTATAGTTTATTTTTTCAAATCTAACTTTTTATTATTCTTTTTTGAATTTTTAAATTTTCCTTTTGAAATTTGAAAATATTTTTTCAAAATATTTGTAAAAAATTTATTTTCAAATTTTAAGATTTGTCTTTTGTTTAAAAAAAAAGTTAAACCTCAATCCTAAAACCCTACCTTAACTATAAAATCTAAGATATAGATTAGTTAATCCTATAGGTATATATACATCTTTAATAAAATATTTATGGTTATCCTAGGGTATTTCTCTTTGCTTATTGGTTTTTGTTTTTGTGAGAAATTATAATTGGGAACCTCCACTGAAAGTGATCTTGGTTATCCCTTATTTGGTCAAAATCCTATTTCGTAAGCAGTCAATGCATAGCTGAAAATGTGATAATATAACTGCAAACTATTTTTTTGTCAATATATGTGTATACAATATGGACATTAAGCACCCCTTTCAATAGTTTCTGACATCACCGTGATCATCTCATGTTTTAAATGTTTTAAGATGTTTATTATTTAATTTATATTGCCTTCTCTGGTGATGTGTGCATTTGATTTATGAGATTGTTCCTGATTGCCATGGGCTTTTTGTAGAATTCTTTGGCTTTTTGGCTATATCTTTAGCCATTGCCAAGAATTGAATGTCAAGAATTTGATGTGGCATACATATCCCATTGCATGACTTGCCTTCTTCGGAAAATGTCTGTGGACAGTAATGTGATAACTTTTTTTAGAGATTTTTTATAGTTTTTACATATTTTAATACTATATACTTTCGATCTATAATGTTGTGTACATATTAGGCTAGTCCATTATCTTATATGCGTGACTGACTTGAACTCATTTAGTTCGGAAGTAAATACGGTTGCTTTCTCCGACTATATCGTTCTGTCACACAGTCAAACCTATTATAAAATCAGGCAATGTTTCTTGAATCATCTTTTGGGGCTGAGTTTGATGTCAGGAAGCTTTGTGTAAGTGGGTCAGTAGAGTCGTTGGGGCATTATATATAAATGTGCAAATTTATATTGAAGAGAGAATGAAAATGAAAACTTGGGTGTTGTGGGGGAGAAGAACATAAATGGGAGGCGTAGCGTTATTTCCGGGGGTTCACAATGATCACATGTCATAGTCCCATTTGGATGATGAAGTAGGGCCGGTGTGGGGGATGTGTCCTCATGGAGACAAGACTATAAGTCCTCTCTTCTGACACAGTGTCAATGGAGTGAACTATTCACTGCGGCGGTTTCTTTTCCATTTTTGCCCTCTTCTTGTTGAGCCACTTAGCCGTTAAGCCGGCTCTAACTTTATTGTTGCAAATAATGTACTATTTTCATTTTAGTGACTGTCCTTTAGTTGTCAACAAACTTTCTGTAAACCATTCATCTCTACGTGCATGTGAAATTTGTTTAGTTCATTTGAATGTCTAGAAGTTAATTACTGAATGACCATTTTGCGTGTGCCAGAGGATGGTGCAGTTTCATCTGACGAGGAATTAAGTGGAGGCGATGAGATATTACAGGATGGGAAACAAATATGCGAAGACCGTGATCTCAAGGACAGGTTGCTTCGCAAATTCGGAAGCGGTATAAGTTCACTAAAGCTGGAGTTTTCAAAGAAGAAGAAGAAAGGAAAGCTACCACGAGAAGCAAGACAAGCGCTACTCGATTGGTGGAGTGTTCACTATAAGTGGCCTTACCCTACTGTAAGCCAAAAACACACTTTTATGTTACATTGAGCTAACCACGGTTACAACTATATATTTAACATGAGTGATGATATATATCATGTGGATGTGTACAGGAAGGTGATAAGATAGCATTGGCTGATGCAACGGGGTTAGACCAAAAACAGATCAACAATTGGTTTATAAACCAAAGAAAACGTCATTGGAATCAGTCAGAGAATATGCCTTATGCATGATGAACGATCTAGTAATGAGAATGCATGATGGTATTTTAACGTTGAAGTAAAAGAAAAGAAATGGGCTTGTATTGACATGTTTCCTTTAGTATAAATTCTGCTTTGATTTTTTTTTTTTTTGACTAAATTTCTGCTTTGATTTGCCGAGAAAAGAAGAAAAAAAATGGAAAAAGAGCAGTGAAGGTTGGATACATGAATGAATAATTTACTCGAGTCACATGTAGGAAAGAATCAAGGGACAAAAAAGTCTTCGTCAAATGCTTTGTAAACTATTATTATCGTGAATGTGCCTTTTATAACAAACGACTTATTTGGTCTCTTCTAAGGTTTGTCTCCTCTCGTGATTTAAAAGTTTCAATACTTTCACCTTTCTTTTGGAATCAACAATTCAAAAGTAATCGGAAACTTTTTTCATGATCCAAACGTTTTACTGAGGCCTTCATTGGTAGAACATTAGTATTAACATTAAACTCTACATTATCCAATCAATATTTGTTACAAAAACATTTAAAAAATATTTACTAAATACTAATGCTTTCTAAATGCTCTCTAGCAAATGTTTTCATATGAAGTTTTTGGAAGAGCATTTGCATTTACAATTTATATATTTATGAAATAAATATAATTAGTTCTTTTTTTTGGTTCAAATAATTAGTTCATTTATTTGATTTAATAATATTATAAAATAATTTTTATATCTAGAAAATTAAGTTTCATTTCTAAAATAAATTTACAATATAAATATTTTTTAAAAATAGTATTTCACATTTAAAATAAATTTACAATATAAATATTTTTTTAAAATAGTATTTCACATTATATTTTAAATGCGAAATATATTTTTTTAAATAGATATTTTAATTGTAAATTTTATTTTTTAAACAAAATTTTCGGTATAAACATAATTTTTGAAATTAGTAAATAAAATAAATTAATTATATCTCTTTTATATATTAATATATATCCAAAAATAAATTTATATTTTATTTATTTATTTAATAATATTCAAAATTATTTTATAACCAAAAATAAATTTATATTTTTTAAAAAATACATTTATTTTTAAAATAATAATATTTCACATTTAAAATTTAATTTAATTTATGTTATTAATTGATATCTTGTGTATTTACATGTTTTTAAGCTTCATTCTAGTCCTTATATTGTTCCTTTGCATGCATTTAGAGTGCATTTAGGTTGCATTGCATTACATTTGTCTCTATCAGATATTGGAGATGCTTGTTGGTGACTTTGGAGACATTTGAGGGGTTTTGAGTCAAAAGGGTGAAAGATGAACATGGATGAAGGCCTTAAAGATATCTTTTGAAGCTCAAATTTTGGGAAGACAAAGTAAATTGAGTTAGCTTTCTAATGGAGGTGGTTTCAAGTCATTTGGATCTGTATTGAAGGAGTTATGATCAATCTACTGGAGGCATATCAACCCTGTAGCGACCAGAGCCGTAGCGACCAGAGCATGTCGCTAGGAGGGCTCCCGAGCGTACGTAGCGACCACTGTAGCGGGATGCAAGGTCGCTACGGGCGAAAAAGACTGTTTTTTTAATTGGGTTGACCCAGGTTTGTTGGGTTGACCCAACTCGTTTTTAGACTTCTATAAATACCCTTTAGACCTAATTTTGAGGGATATCTTGTTTTCATTGTAATCACATTAGCTATTTTGGTGAAAGACTTAATCTTGAGCTTCTTTTCATCTCTATCTCTTGTGATTATTAATCAATCTTGACCACTAAGCATGATTAACCTTCAATCATCCATGGGTTTTGGGTTATTCATGTCTATTAGTGAGTAGTTACCTTTTGGATTCATGGGCTAGGGTGATTAGAGTGATTAAGTGAAGATCTAAGGGTGTTTAGTGTTAGATCTCTTGTTTCCTTGCTTGTCTACTTCTCTTAATGCTAGATTAATGTTGGCCTCTTTATTCTAGAGCTCTAGACATTTCCCACCCACAAGGTGTTTGATGAAATGTCTGAACCAAGTAGAGCTTGCTCTAAACTTACCTTACACAAAGACCATTGTGTTAAGGGAGTTTAGATAGTTAGTAGACTCATCCTTAATGATTGCTTAGATCTTTTAGGCTCAAAGACCTTTGGTGTCTAGTTGATTAAAGCAAATGAGCATTCTTCTTGACCATAGAGCTTGCTTATTTCAGTGTTCTAGACTTAAGGAAGTTATTGATTGAAAGTTTGCCATCCTTAGATTGGATCTTAATCACTTAAAGTCAAATGCCTAGCCCCATGAGTCCTATTGTCCAAGATTGATTGAAAGCTTGTTTCTTTATTGCACTTTAGCATAGTTCTAGTTCATATCATCATTGAAAACCTGATTGCACTTAGATTAAGCATGGTCTTGCATTCCCTTTGCTTTAGAATCACTTAGGATTGGTTCGACAATCTTTTACACTACAACATTTGGTTAGGGACTCTTCAAAAGTCCTGTTATCAAATTGGCGCCGTTGCCAAGTTCTATTGTGATTTTGACATTGGGATTTAGTCATTTGCTTGAGACTAAGTCATTTTTATTATTATTGTGATATTGGCTCTGCTTTTTCCTCTTTCTTTTTCATTTCAGGTGTATGAACTTGAGAAGTAGAGGGACTACAAACCTCACTCCTCTGGTATCAGACATCCGGGCTTTGGAAAGAGAGAATACAAGAAGAAGGAGAGAAGAGGAGCAACAGGCTCATTTCAACAGATTGGGTTTTGATATGGCTCACCATCAGAACCCGAATCAAGATAGAGAGATCCCCTTGGAAGCTGCCCAAGAGGGAAATGGTCAAGGAGCTGCCAACCTTCGACCACAACACCCACAGCGCCAAGCTCGCGCTATTGGAACCTATGATCGCCCTCACATTCATGGTCATATGTTGGGAATCAGAGCACCTGCTGTAGAGAACAACAACTTTGAGATCAAGTCAGGACTGCTCAACACCATTGAGAACAACAAGTATCATGGTCTTGCTACTGAAGATCCTTTTGACCACTTGGACAAGTTTGATAGCTACTGTGGTTTGTCCAAGACCAATGGAGTGTCAGAAGATGCTTTGAAGCTCAGGCTCTTTCCTTTCTCTCTGGGAGACAAGGCAAGACAGTGGGAGAAGTCTCTCCCAAGCGACTCTATCACTACTTGGGATGAGTGCAAGGAAGCCTTTCTAGACAAGTTCTTCTCCATCTCCAGGACAGCTAAGATCAGGAATGAGATCTCTGGGTTTCAGCAGAGGAACTTAGAAAGTTTCAGTGAAGCATGGGAGAGGTTCAAAGGCTACCAAGCTCATTGCCCACACCATGGCTTCTCCAAAGAAAGCTTGTTGAGTACCTTCTACAGGGGAGCTATACCACAGTGTAGAAACAGACTTGATACAGCCAGCAATGGATTCTTCTTGGGCAGAAACGAGGTGGATGCAGAGGAGCTGATAGAGAACATGGCCAAGAGTGACTCAGTATACAGTGAGGATCATGATAGAGTCAACAGAAGTGATGATCAGCAGACCAAGAAAGAGCTCAAGTCTTTGGAAGAGAAGTTGGACCTACTTCTTGCCAACAAAGCTAAGCTGGATCAGATGAAATCAGTTGGGGAACAGCAACAAAAGCAGGTTGCTGAGATCAAGAAGATTGATGGTTTGGAAGGACATGAAGAGGTGTGCTTTATCAACAACAATGGAACTTGGTATAGGAAAGAGCCCAACTTTCAATACCAAAACAACTACCAGCAAAAGCCCCTCTACAACAACCAACAAGGTGGTTATCAAAGCAACCAGCCTACTCAAGCTAGAGGAAGCTCTTCTCAAGCTCAAGTTCCAAATTCAACCACGGAATCTATGTTCAAACAAATCCTAGAAGCTCAAGGAAAATTTGCTAAGGACATTGGAGATGAGTTCAAGGCTGTTCATGCCAAGATTGATGGAACTTATTCTGACCTCAACAACAAGTACATGCAACTTGCCTCTCACGTCAAAGCTTTAGAGAGCCAGGTTGCTTCTTTGCCTTCATCCTCCAAGCAGCCTATGGGAACTCTACCAGGGAAAGCAGAGGCAAACCCAAGAGAACATTGCAATGTTCTTCTCTCTAGTGACACTTCTCAGGTCGCCAACTACAAGAGAGAGGTAGATGAGATTGAAAGATTGGTGTTTGGAACTGAAATTGAACAGGTTGAGCATGTGGTTGTTGCAACAGCTGAGTCCAAGATTGTGCAAGAAGCTGACAGGATAGTTGCAGCAAAGGTTGAGCAGAGCAGAGAGCACAAGGCTGAGAAACCAGTTGAGAGAAGATCTGATAAGAGGCTGAATGTGGTGAAGCAGGAAGACACTGAGGTTGAGCTATCCCCCTATGACAAACTCCCTTTTCCAGAGAGATTCCTCACCAAAGCTCAAAAGAAGGTGGTCTCCAAATTCAGAAAAGACTTGAGTGATATTGGAGTAAGGCTTCCAGAGATTCACAACATGCAAGCTGCTCATGTCCAGATGATGCTCATCAAAGACATTCTAGACCACCAAGCTGAAGTAGCAGAGCTCCTGGACATCTCTACACTCAAGCTTGATCCACCAATCCCACCCAAGTCCCTCCCTAAACTAGGACACCAAGGGATGTTCACTTTGCCTTGTTCCCTTGGAAAGCTTAACTTTGATGATGCTCTAGTGGATTCTGGTGCAAGTGTGAATGTGATCTCACTTGAGGTGATGAAGAGTCTAGGGATTGAGCACATGCTACAAGACACATCTATGCTCCAATTTGGGGATTCCTCTTCCACAACCCCAATTGGTATCATCAAGGATTTCCCTTTGCAGCTTGGAGCATGCACCATCCCTATAGACCTCACTGTTTTGGAGATGGCAACTGGGAAGATAGTCCCATTGATCCTTGGCACTCCATTCCTCACAACAGTGGGAGCTTGCATAGACTTTGCCAACAACAAAGTCACACTCCTAAATGTGAACAAAGCTGTCTCCTACCCTCTTCAATCACCTAAGTTGAAACCTGAGTATTGTGGCACAATAACTTGTGGAGCATCCTCCATTGAGAAGACAAAGACTGAGCTGAGTGGTATTGAGAAAGAGGTTCTTGGTGAAGAGTCCCCTAAGGAGAAGTGTGATGAGCACTTGGAAAGTGCTCAAAAGGAGGAGGTGAGTGAAGCCACAAAGGCCTCCCATGGCAAGAAGAAGATTGTGAAGGAATCTCACCCTCCACCTCTTGAGAAGACTCCTCACACCCTCACTCTTCATCCAATGAAGCTCAAGGATGGAGCTATTGAGTATAAGATCAAGTGCAAGGGAAGGTCTAAGCCATTCTCAAGTGCAAGGGCCATCATCACTCCACAGTTCCAAGATGATCCACTCAAGCTTCAAGAGCTTCTCTCTCAAGTCCTCACCATCACTCTGGAAGGTGGGAAGGATCCTCCTTCTCACTAGTACAAGAGAAAAGGTAGTCAAGCTAGTGACTTAAAACAAGCTCACTTGGGAGGAATTCCCATGTTTATCCATTTTATATATTCTTTCTCTTTATTTATTTTAAGATGTTTAATAAGTGTGGTTGAGGTTTCCAGGTTGAGTATAGCACTAGAGGAAAGAAGAAAGGCGGTGAAGCACACAAGCCTTATGGTAGACATCCCGTAGCAGTCTCCTCTAGTCGCTATGAATCATGCCAGCTCCTTGCAGAAGCCCTAGACACCCACTGCCATACTCCAATCTCCACTTGAGGTATCACTCCAACCCTTCTTTGTACATACCATTACCTTTATCATATTTTCGGTATCTCCTTCTCTCTCACTCACACAGAGACTGTGTGATTTAAGTGTGGGGGAGGTACCAAGTATTTGATCATGTTTGCTTTGTTGATTATGCGTCTCATGCATTGCATTGTACATTCATATATGCATAGAAAAACCATAAAAATTAAAATTTTTGAAAAATGCATAAAGAATCATGTAGTTGCATTGCTTGCATTCTTAGAATTGAGTCTAGATCATATAGGTTGCATTCACTTGCATATGGAGCAGCTGTTGATAATTCCTTGTAAAGAACACTTATTTGCACTGAAAGTGACACCCTAGCTAAACATATCAAGTAGCTTAAGCATCTCTTGAAAGCCTTGCATGCTTCGTGCCTTGAAAACTCTTCTTGAAACATGTTTGCTTGCTTGATATTGGCATTGTTCTCGAAACCAGCTCCAACCTGAATCTTGAGTTAAATGAACTTAATCTCTCTTGCATATGGGCATTTGCATACTTGATCATGGATCTCATACACATTTGGGTTATCTTTTCCATTGAACCACTCTTTGTTAACCCAAATGGCACTCCCTTACCCTAAAACCCTTACCATTCTTTGAAGCCTACATTGATTTGCATGAGTGAGGCCTCTTTTGATAGCTTGTCATGTGCAAAATCTTGAGAGTATTGGAGGCGACATAGATTTGTTCTCATCTCTTGCTAGCATAAGAACTTCCTTTGAGCTAGCATCTAGGATGGTGAGTGGGTTTGTGTATTCTAAAGGTTGATATCTTGGGTTTGGGAAGTGAGAAAGATGAGAAAGATGAACAAAAGAGTGTCAAAAGAAAAGGAAAACCCTAGGGACCAAAGAAAAGAAAAGAAAGCTCTAGATTGTGTCTAATGGAACTTTCCCCCAAAAGAAAAATAAAAAAAAAGAAAGAAAAAAAAAAAAAAAAAAAGAGAAAAGAATCAATAAGATTGTGGGGAAAGGAAAAGAGAAAGAGTTAGAGTTAAGTGTTGTAAAAAGTGAATAAAAGCCCCTAGTTGGTTGAGTCAAAAGAAAAAAAAAAGAGAGTTGTTCATTGGGTGAGTGATGTGAGTGAATGCTATTTTGGTTATGGGATGGGGATGAAAAGGGTAGAACTTTTGATCACTTAGGAAAAGGGTAGAATGATGAGAATGGATCTATGTATGCATGAATTGCTTCTAGTCTTAGATAAATTTTGCATAATGATCAAGCTCCTTGTTCTTGAGTGATAACTACTTTAAAATGATGCATTGAACCCTTCTCTTCTTTCACTTTAAACCATTTGTTTACCTAGCCAAATGATTGAGATCATGTGCCCATTTGTGAGAATTCACCTTGTGTGTGTGTGTGTGAATCAATGTGAGGGCTGGTTAAGAAGACTTGTTGGTTGATGAGTATTGCATCTTGTGTAAAGGTATAAGAGTATTGATAGGCCTAGAGAAGCTAGAGTATAATAAGAGAGTTTGCTCATGCTATTTGCTATGTTTCTTTAGGATGTCAAGTTGAGTGCTCTAAGTGTTTCTTTTGCTTATGTGCTCCCACCTTCAAACCTCTCTACATTAGTTTTTTGAAAGTTTACTTGTGGACAAGTAAAGGGCTAGTGTGGGGGAGTTGATATCTTGTGTATTTACATGTTTTTAAGCTTCATTCTAGTCCTTATATTGTTCCTTTGCATGCATTTAGAGTGCATTTAGGTTGCATTGCATTACATTTGTCTCTATCAGATATTGGAGATGCTTGTTGGTGACTTTGGAGACATTTGAGGGGTTTTGAGTCAAAAGGGTGAAAGATGAACATGGATGAAGGCCTTAAAGATATCTTTTGAAGCTCAAATTTTGGGAAGACAAAGTAAATTGAGTTAGCTTTCTAATGGAGGTGGTTTCAAGTCATTTGGATCTGTATTGAAGGAGTTATGATCAATCTACTGGAGGCATATCAACCCTGTAGCGACCAGAGCCGTAGCGACCAGAGCATGTCGCTAGGAGGGCTCCCGAGCGTACGTAGCGACCACTGTAGCGGGATGCAAGGTCGCTACGGGCGAAAAAGACTGTTTTTTTTAATTGGGTTGACCCAGGTTTGTTGGGTTGACCCAACTCGTTTTTAGACTTCTATAAATACCCTTTAGACCTAATTTTGAGGGATATCTTGTTTTCATTGTAATCACATTAGCTATTTTGGTGAAAGACTTAATCTTGAGCTTCTTTTCATCTCTATCTCTTGTGATTATTAATCAATCTTGACCACTAAGCATGATTAACCTTCAATCATCCATGGGTTTTGGGTTATTCATGTCTATTAGTGAGTAGTTACCTTTTGGATTCATGGGCTAGGGTGATTAGAGTGATTAAGTGAAGATCTAAGGGTGTTTAGTGTTAGATCTCTTGTTTCCTTGCTTGTCTACTTCTCTTAATGCTAGATTAATGTTGGCCTCTTTATTCTAGAGCTCTAGACATTTCCCACCCACAAGGTGTTTGATGAAATGTCTGAACCAAGTAGAGCTTGCTCTAAACTTACCTTACACAAAGACCATTGTGTTAAGGGAGTTTAGATAGTTAGTAGACTCATCCTTAATGATTGCTTAGATCTTTTAGGCTCAAAGACCTTTGATGTCTAGTTGATTAAAGCAAATGAGCATTCTTCTTGACCATAGAGCTTGCTTATTTCAGTGTTCTAGACTTAAGGAAGTTATTGATTGAAAGTTTGCCATCCTTAGATTGGATCTTAATCACTTAAAGTCAAATGCCTAGCCCCATGAGTCCTATTGTCCAAGATTGATTGAAAGCTTGTTTCTTTATTGCACTTTAGCATAGTTCTAGTTCATATCATCATTGAAAACCTGATTGCACTTAGATTAAGCATGGTCTTGCATTCCCTTTGCTTTAGAATCACTTAGGATTGGTTCGACAATCTTTTACACTACAACATTTGGTTAGGGACTCTTCAAAAGTCCTGTTATCATTAATTAAGATTCAATTATTTTTAACAAATATATATATATATAATATAATATATATATATATATATATTATATATATATTATAATTAAATAAATAAATAAATAAATATTTAATTTAATATATATTATTTTAAATCAAGTATATTATATGCTATTTTTTATTAAAAAAAATAAAATTGTATACTTCTACTGTTATACCAATCATCTTATTAAAAGTTTTAATGAAGAGCATACAACTTCTGTAGCATACTGCTTCTACAGCATACTGCTACTGCTCTCTTCATCTGCCGTACCAATCGAGACCTCAGTCATGACCTCATAGGCATTCGGTTTTTGTAATTATTTAGTTTTCAGGTTTTTTGCTTTTGGAAAAATGTCAATGAAGTTAACCAAACTATATGTTGGTTCGGTTCGGTTCGTTTAAAATTCGGGTTTTGGTCTTGGATACTATTATATTTTTAGAGTTGAACAAAAATTGTTTTATATATGGTATATATTTTGGGAAAAAAAAAACAAATTCAGTCAGTTGTGAATTCACAAAACTCGTTTATTTCCAATTCCATTATGTTAACAGATTGGTTAGTATTTAAATCAAACCACAAACGACTTAATTTTTCAAATCCTGCTGATCCGTTTTTGTGTAGAACCTATATCGAAACCGAAAACCAAGAATCACGGTTTGGTTTTTACTTAGGTCCACACTGAATGCCCATGAGTTTTACTAACTACACCACCGTCCATCTTTTGTTTTAAGTTTCGAAGCTGGGTCTCAAATAACTCATACTGGGCCGAACTCGGCCCAATACTTAACTGTAAGCTTGACCAATCCGTGTAACTTGAACAAAAAAAACATTGATCGTTTGTTTAATCATCACCTCCATAGAAATGTCGGCTCTACTTGGTATCGTCTTCCCGGTGACCTTCACCGGCCACGGCCAGCTCCCGGCGAAACTCCATTCGTCGCGACGGAGATTGGTGGTTAAGTCTTCGAACTCATCCAGCGAACGTCAGATTCTTTTCAACCGCATTGCTCCTGTTTACGATAACGTTTCGAATCAGTCCCCTTTTGTCTCTTTTCTCCTCTCCTCTCCTTTGAGCTTGAGCTTTATGTATATCCTTGTATGGCATTTTGTAGCTGAATGATCTCTTAAGCTTAGGACAACATCGTATCTGGAAGAACATGGCTGTTTCCTGGAGCGGTGAGAGTGTGTGTGGTGATATAAGACAGCATTCAATCTCTTTTAAAAAAAAAATCATTCTTTTGATGTTGGTCTCGTTTATATTGAGATTAGAGCGAGAACAGGAGATAAAGTTCTTGACTTGTGTTGTGGAAGTGGTGATTTAGCCTTTCTCTTGTCTGAGAAAGTTGGTCCAAGTGGAAAGGTTTGGTTGATTGATTGATTGAGTCATTGTTTTGTGTGTTCTTGAACTGTGGTTTACTAAATTTTTTTTTTGGGTTTGGTTTATAGGTGATGGGTTTGGATTTCTCCTCTGAACAACTAGCTGTTGCAGCTTCTAGACAGAAGCTTAGAGGGAGGTCTTGCTACAAGTGTATAGAGTGAGCACTACTTACTACTGTAACAATTTCATGCTTTGTTGTTGGTGAATGTAACATCTCTTGTGGGGGAAAAGACTTACTGTTTAGTATGTATGTATTCTCTCATAGGTGGATTGAAGGTGATGCTACTGATTTGCCATTTGATGACTGTGAGTTCGATGCGATAACGATGGGTTATGGTCTTAGAAACGTTGTTGATAGGCGTAGAGCCATGAGGGAGATGTATCGGGTTCTGAAACCAGGTATATATTATACGTTGCAGTTTGTATACAAACTTTGTGGTATGTATGCTTAGTTTGTCTTCTGTTTGGTTTTTCAGGTTGCAGAGTGTCCATACTTGATTTCAATAAGAGCAATCAGTCAGTTACGACGTTTATGCAGGTGCTTGTTCTGTTTTAATTTGGAAATTTTATGTTTTCAAAGGGAAATAATAATTTGGCTGGTTCTGTTTTTTTTTTTGGTTATTGCAAAAGGATTGGATGATTGACAATATAGTTGTCCCTGTGGCTACTCTTTATGATCTTGCAAAGGAGTATGAATATCTAAAGTATTCAATCAGTGAGTACCTTACAGGTTTGTTTCTTCTTTACCAATAGCTATAGTGTATTTATCATCTTGAGTCTTTAGTGAAGGGCTGAATGGGAATATGGAATTGTTATTTTGCAGGAGAAGAGTTGGAGACTCTTGCTCTAGAAGCTGGATTCTCAAGTGCACGCCATTATGAGATTAGTGGTGGTTTCATGGGAATTTGGTCGCCTTGAGGTAAAACGAACAGCATTCAACCACCAACATATAAATTCATTGAAAAGATTTGTTTTAAAATGTTGAAGATTGACTCTAAAAACGTAGAGGAATTGTTAACAATCCTTCTTCGATGTATTGGGACTTCTAATCAAATGTATTACGTCATACCATTGTACATCTTCATATGATAGACAAGTTATCCAAATAATATAAATCAGACATTTCTGGAACACCTTCTTCCAGAAATATATTTTATGTACTTGCTTAATGAGAGGTCTTAAAACTCTTCATCATCCTGGCGTCCAAAATTCTTTATAAGTGGAGGAACAATATCACTCTTTTTACTCAATAAGACATTGATAAGTCACACTTCATGCCATTTTACAAAACTCTACGTACAAATTAACAATTAAGGAAGATTTCGAAGGGAAAACTGAAAGAAAATGTGAACAGGTTGGAGAAAAACCTTGTCTAGCTTCCTCCAGAAGTGAAAATTATGCGAGAACGTATACTTCTCAGCAGGTTTATGCAAAGTTACAACATATACTAAATAATTACACGATAATCACACACTTGAAAGTTTATCACCACCACGAATCACACTTGACCAAACCCTACTCTCCTCCATTAGTCATTCATTCTTTGTTTGTTAGCAGTGTGATTTCAGAAAGATCCACCACTTATCTTATCAAATACCACTTTGTTCCAAACCGATCGAAATATTCTTTATACGTTCAACTTAAAACACTAAATCAGTTGCAGAGAAAGTTCCATATATATTGAAACAAGCCATTGTTTTCCCTCTAAATAGAACAACAACAAAAATAACCACTTACTTGCCTAACTAACAAGCATGCCAAAATAGATATGTTCCGGTCTAATTCACCGCTGGATATTCTCAAATCATTTGTTCAAAAAACCATTATATATAACAATTTTTTTGCATGCCCATATGGATAAACTCACTTCCTTCCTCTTCATCAAACCTAATCCACCACCTAGTGCTCAATCACAAACACAAGAACGTACGTTTCCTTACATATAACACACAAGAATGTCTATCAATCTCCAGGTGACCGTCCTAGGAACGATCTTCCTCGTCCTCGCCGCCTCATGCAGAAGCACGGCAGCGTTTAGTATCTTTCTCGACGACCCTTGCACGGTGACGGATTTTCCTGCATTGTGCAGAGGCACCATTAAGGGTCTAAGGAACGTGAACGCAGCTACGGATGTGGCCATAGGAGAACTAATGAAGAGGACGAGGCAAGCAAGATATATCGCCAAGAAAGAGATGAAAGTACTTGACGGTGGTGTTTCGACGTGTTTGTCCAACTTCAATAGCGCGTTTGACAATTTGGACAAGGCCCTTAAGAACATTAAGGAAGGTGATCGTTTTAGCCTTAACATTAACCTTAGTGCTGCGTTAACGGACTACGATACTTGCAGCGAGACAATGAAGGGAGCTCGTGGGGATAACGTCGTTTATAAATCCGCAGGGGTTTTGTACAAGATGGCTGATAATTGTTTGGCTCTTTCTACCCTTGTTAAACCATGATTTTATCAAGGAAAATTGGGGTTCAGAGGGAAAAGATAAATATATTTCTTTTATCGAGTATGTATTTTTATATGTATTTAATTTGGACTAATTTCGAATTTAAAAAGGAAAAAAGTGGAAATTAAGGGGAAAATCTTTTGTGTGTATGTAGGGGGAAAATGTTTGGACATCTGTTTCTAATTCAAACATGTCATTTTCTGTTTCACTCTTAAATGTTATAATTTGTAGTGTTATACTAGTTAGATACTGGTGATACTGGTGATCTATTTCTCCTTTATCTGCTTTTATTAAGAGTTTATAGCTCTAAACAAAATTGGATTTTGGAGAGGAGAAAACCATATAACCACACAGCCATAGACCATAGTACATGTGTTATTAAGTTTCTAGATTTTTTTATTTGGAGGAACGAGATCATATTTCATTTCAGACTTAACCATGCACGTGAAACATTTTCATTTAATGATGATGTTTCAAGTTTTACGAAAATTGTAGTTAACTTATGATTTCAAAGAATTTTTTGAGTGGGGGCACAAATGCTAGAATAGGTGTAAACTTACATATGAGTATAGGTGTAGTGTAGACATAAATTTGTTAAGAAATATAATACTAAAGTTTAAAATTATTAAGGGGCATGTGCACCCTTTGTTCTCTACCAAGGTTCGCTAATGTTCTCTAAGTCTATAGAAATGTGGAAGACACCGGATCCATATTCTTGTTGTGAAACACACCATATAACTAATCAATGATTAAAATGGCTATGTTAAAATATACAATATAATTTACACTTGATTTATCAAGTTTATGAATTGGAATTGAACATTCAGAATATCCTATATCAAAAGTAAAGATGATACACACTATATATAAAAGTATGAGCACTTCTACGTATTGCAATTTGGATTTAAGAATGAATTTCCTTTTCAAAATTTAAATGCAGCCTTGCAGCTACAATATTTTCATGGCAAAATCAATGGACAGCTCACAATATGAGAATCCATGATGATGTACCCTTAGCGAAGTTCATGCATGGTCCGAACATTAACGTCTTTCACGCCGCTTTTGTAAATAATGACTCATCATATCATAGTTAATAAATCCAACGCCGAATCGTACTTTGTTTCAAATACTTTACATGGTACTCCTTAATGATCTCAATTAACTGGTTTGGGTCGAGATAAAATTGGAAAATAAACTGTGCTCGAGGTTGCTTTAGTGCTTTAGAGACACGATCATTGCTCTTACATCAAACTGTTCCCATCATCCTTTTGTTAGCTTTTCATCTTTAATTATCTTCACCATTTTTTCCTTCCGTCTCCGGTCTCCCTATCAGTTAATTATTAAAATGTTTCTCTAACACTAATTAGGTTTTTTCGGTTTAGATCAAGGGGAGATTCGGTTGTTCTGAACTTAATCGTGAGGTCTGACCAACTTTTTTTTGTAATAGTTTATGGCTGGAACAAAAGTAAAATAATAAATGATACTAGTAGTTTATTAGAATATACAGAAATTAGAGAGGAAAGTAGCGTACGTGCACCCACTTAATGCTCATGCATTTAAATTTATCACAGGTAGTGGCGCACATAAAACTATTGTTTAGCATTTTACTGTAGTTGGTGTGCTCCATCAAAAATTAAACTATTGGCATCTGATTTTTTTAATTGGCATCCGAATTATCTTTAATATGAAACGTTTTTTTTGTGCGGACGGATGTTTAATGGATGTGAGATTAGTGAAGGTCTTGCATTGTCAATCATGTTTTTCTTAATGATGGAACTAAATATTAAACTGCAATTACAAAAGAAAGAATTAAATAGCAACTCAAAGGCAAACATGACATGTTTGCATGCTTTTGGCTCCCAATCATTCCCTCGATTTTAAAGACCGGACAATATCATTCTAACAAAGACACTCTCGAGTTTCTTCTTTACACACTTTCTACTTGCTTTATAGACTATTCTTCTCGACCAAGCTATGTAGTAATTATAAGGTGACTATATATGTAAGTAAAAAAATTTCCACGTACGGTTTTCACAACGACGATAATCAACCACTCGACTTGATTTGTTTATTTTTCAATGGCAATATCAAGTGAACGATATGGTATCAGTTTACATAGAGGATGACCGGGACCCAAATATCTAAAAGTATCGTGCTATGGTTCTCATTTCTTAGTATGTACTATACGAACCAAACTCATATAGTTATTCTTATCTTTTTGTTATATATTGAATATACTGCCATTTGGCCTAAATCAATGTTGAAAATGTTAAGTAGCAAATTAGTGTGGATATGTTTTTAGAAAATCAAACCATAAAATTTCAAAAGAAATTCGGGTTAGAATATTTAACGAACGTGCTCTTGGAGTTTTGATGTTGGAACCTAAGTACTCAATCCATGTATTTCGTTGGTTTGTATAGTCACATGAAGATCCAGGCTTTTTTAATGTTTTTCGAAATCAAAATGTCCAAATGCTTACGCAACCGATGAACGGATGAGTGAGGTTGTACACTTACTTAAATTTATTTGACAAATTGGAAATATATAAAAGGAGAGTTAGTTTCTTTTTTTTAGCGAATTAAAATTTGCTGGGTATTCAAATACGAGGTATAGAGGTATATCTAGCCATGGAGAATATGTGAATAACAATAAGGAAGCAAAGATCTTTGAGAAAATCAAGATTTAAAGTTTTCAATTTCTATCTTAAAAACATCAATTTACGTCTTTCAAACCAAATCCAAGTTTACAAATCTTTCCTCGCATTACTATAAAATACCATCGCTTTCACATATCGATAAAGCTACATCAATATCTTCTCTCTTTAAATATGTAAAATTAATCACAAAACCCTAATAAAAAGTAAATAAACATTATTCCATGATAACATAACTACCCAGTATTTATACCACCCTCTGCGTAAGCCCACATGCCCCAAAAACTTTACTAATCTAAGCTTCGTATATACTCCATAACACATTTATTTTGGGGGGAGTGAGTTGATTCATTAATTCTTGGATTTTGGGGGCTTTGAGTTTTCCTTAGAGAAGTCATTATATCTTTAATGGGGTTTGTTGGAAAGATGTGTCAGTGACATGAAGAAGACGAACAACAACAATAAGCTTGCAATAAATGTCTGGCTTTCATCTAACATCACACACAAATAGCGTTTTTCATACCCTTCTGAAAAGTCACTACAGTGAAAACTAGGAGATTCCTCAGCCATTACAATGTCTTCTTGCTTGATCTTCACTTTCATTCTCTTACTCTGCCTCTTCTCTTCTCCCTTCTCCTCTTCTTCTCTACATAATGCCACAAACGAAAGCGTGACTCTCCGGCCTCAACACGAGATTCAGAAGCTGAAACTCATCAGAGAACACCTCCAAAGGATCAATAAACCCGCCGTTAAGACCATTCAGGTAAATTAAGACTACTATATATTCTTTCTTCTGTATGTCTAAACTTATAAGTTCGAGCCGTGTGTTCGTTTATAAAGTCATTACGTGATTTTTAAGAAACAAAAATCAAAATAAATATTTTACTAAAAAATCTTGAGATCTTTTTTATATTTTACGGTTTTTTTGTTCCCAAATTTATTTTACTCTTTCCTTAGTTTCTCACTTTGAAAAAAAATATATCGGAAGTGCTTTTTTTTCTTAAAAAAAATTCATAAGCGAATGTAAATTTATACCATTAATTAAGAATAGTTCTGACTAATGTTCTTGTGATAATTTCAGAGCCCAGATGGGGATACTATAGATTGTGTTCCATCTCATCACCAGCCTGCTTTTGATCATCCCTTGTTAAAAGGACAAAGACCAATGGTAATAACTCATTTCTTGTTGTTATCATAATTGTTTTAATCCCAAAGGTCAAAGCCTCTTTTTTTTTTGAACAAAGGTCAAAGCCTCTAAATTATATGAAAACATGTTCAGGATCCACCAGATATGCCCAAAGGGCATAGCCAAGAAAATGAATCCCATGAAGATTTTCAGCTTTGGAGTTTAACCGGTGAGTTTTGTCCAGAAGGTACAATTCCAATCAGAAGAACAACGGAGCAAGACATGTTAAGAGGAAGTTCAGTCCGTAGATTTGGTCGCAAAATAAGGCGCGTGAAAAGGGACTCGAGCACTAGCGGCCACGAGGTACTCATTATTAGCTTAACTTTAGCTAGAAGTCAGAACTTATTACTTTTTATTTATTTAACTTTAAGAAGAGGAGAGATACATAATAATAACAAGAACTACCTTTCTCGCAAATCTTTGCAATGCCACTAACAGAATGTTACTTTACTTGTCAGAGAGTACAGTTATCTGTTCGAAAAAAATATACTATATTTCAATACAATTATAATACGTGTAGCATGCGGTGGGATACGTATCCGGAAGTAAATACTACGGAGCGAAAGCGAGTATAAACGTGTGGACGCCACATGTAAGTAGCAAAAACGAGTTTAGTCTATCTCAGATTTGGGTCATCGCCGGTTCTTTCGCCGACGATCTTAATACCATCGAAGCTGGTTGGCAGGCACGTGCCATACATCTCCCCTATTTGTCAATAATTATTTAATTTTCTTTATTATATATCTTAAATACTTTCACAAAACCGATCTAAATTTTTAGCATTTTGATTATGTCGGACAGGTTAGCCCGGAGCTGTACGGAGACACTAACCCAAGATTCTTCACCTATTGGACGGTATGCATATACTTTCATCCAACTTCAAAACTGTAACTCAAAACTTTTCTTTTTTTTTGTCTTTCTACAATATACTAAACTGTTACGAACATCTCTACTCTATTTTTTTGCAGTCGGATGCATACCAGGCAACAGGATGCTATAACTTGTTGTGTTCCGGTTTTATTCAGACAAACAATAGAATTGCGATCGGAGCTGCTATTTCTCCGGTTTCGTCATATAAAGGTGGACAATTCGATATAAGTCTATTGATATGGAAGGTAATTTGTCCTCTTCAACATATTTAAATTGTTTTAATCTCATCCTAAAATTAAAAGTACTATCTTTTATATAATCACCTAATTTAGAATATTAATATTTCATTTCATTTTATTTTTCTTTAACAATGTTCTAAACCTATTTGGCAAGGGAACACAAGTGTCAACCTAATAATTATTGCACGTCATGTTAATTTAGTAGACATGTCTCCTAACCATTTATCAACTCAATTTATTTTGGCGTTAATTTGGAAATCATACTACTATTCTTGATTAAAACCATGCACATGACTTATCCATCAAATGCTTTGCACGGTCACACAGCTCACTCCAACTTTTACATGTGAACGTAGAATGATCCTACTAATTACTTCTTCAAATAAATAAAAAACATGTGTAGGACCCAAAACACGGACACTGGTGGCTCCAATTCGGGTCAGGTACACTAGTCGGGTATTGGCCCATATCTTTGTTCACGCACCTGATGGAGCATGGGAACATGGTCCAGTTCGGTGGCGAGATCGTTAACACACGACCTGATGGTTCACATACTTCGACTCAAATGGGAAGTGGCCATTTTGCCGGCGAAGGATTTGGAAGATCATCGTACTTTAGGAATCTCGAGGTGGTAGATTGGGACAATACACTTATTCCGATATCTAATCTTAGAGTTCTTGCGGATCATCCGAATTGTTATGACATAAGAGGAGGAGTAAACCGGGTTTGGGGTAACTATTTTTATTATGGAGGACCTGGTAAAAACTCGAAATGTCCATAAAGAAAACAAGAAAGAAGTAAACTGTGTGTTTACACTTTTCAGCATACGTAGATGAGATTTTTTTGGGGATTGAGGGCTCGGGACAAAGATCCGGAGATTTTTTAAAAAAATATTTGTGAGAGAAGAAGTTAACCGATTGATTAATGTTATCAAATGTGTAAATGATGAATGTGCTGTACTGCTGTTTGAAAGGTTGTGCTGATCCTTTGGATTGTATGAACTTTTAACATTTCTTTTTATTCGAATTAATGTGTTAAAAATGATGAATGTGAATTGTTACATTTACATTCATTAAATTATATTTTGCTAAAGAGTTAAAATACTCAAAGTTAACTAACAAACAATGGATTAAACTTATACGACATTTTAAACAGGTTTGTTCAGATTGTTTGGTCCAACCCATGTCTCAGGGCCTCAGGGGGACCCACTTTATTTCCAAAATACTCACGTGGCATCCACATAGGAGAAGCCATCAATCAAGAACACACATTCCTTGGAGCTTTTCTTGACTCTCCAGACGCGTCTCTCCTAGAGAAGAAAACTATTCTTCTTGTAAAACTAAGAGAGCTCGTTTCTCAACACACTTCTAGAAGCAAACGAGAAGAAGTAGAAAACTTCTCTTAGTTCATACATACATTGATTAGGTTTTTTTTTTGTCATCTTGTTCCACTGTCAACAGAGAGACTCTTCTCTTGACACATTCCCTTTTCTCTTTTCACACTACTTGATTAAAATAAAAGAATAAAGAACTTTCTAGGAATCATCAATCTTCGTTTACCACTGAAAAGAGAAGAGAGATCAAACCTTTTAAGGAAAGATCATGATTCCATTGTTGCTTACGTCAGCTCTTCAACTAGCAGAGCTTCTAGTGAGCTCAGTCGTTCATATTCTATTCGGGCTTTACCTCTTCAGCTCAGCCATCGCCGGAGACCTCGCTCAGACATTTCTTGAGTCAATCTTCAAACCCAAACCCACCGTTGAAGTGATCAAACAAGGGAACACAACAACACAAGTCAATGACTTGACTCCCATTGTTTTAGTCCATGGCATTTTCGGTTTTGGCAAAGGAGTAAGTGTTAATAACATTTTACCTTCATAGCCCCATGTTTAAGTTAAAAAGTAATAGTACATTTTTCTTTTGAATCAAATTTAACATTTTATTCAAAAGAATAACAACATTTTACCTTCTTTCTTTTGTTATGCAATGGTGTGTTAATTGAGGTTTTGTAATTTTTGCAGAGGTTAGGTGGGTTATCTTACTTTGCTGGTGCTGAGAAGAAGGATGAGAGAGTGTTAGTTCCTGATTTGGGTTCTTTGACTAGTGTACACGATAGGTGACAATAAGAAAATTTCAATTTTTTTGTTATAATATATAGTCTGAGAGTGAAGAAGAGTTACTGATATTTTTTTTAATAGGGCGAGAGAGTTGTTTTATTATTTGAAAGGTGGACTAGTTGATTACGGTGAAGATCATAGCAAAGCTTGTGGGCATTCTCAGTTTGGTCGTTTTTATGACAAAGGTTTAGTCTTTGTTTTTTTTCTTCTTTTTTTAATTTCACTCTTTGGTGCTGATGATGAGTCTGTACTTCAGGAGAGTATCAAGAATGGGATGAAGATCATCCTATTCACTTTGTTGGCCACTCTGCTGGTGCTCAAGTTGTTCGTGTGTTGCAGCAAATGCTCTCTGACAAGGTAAACCGAAACACAATAAAGACTTTTTGGTTTATGTTCTTTGAAACTGACTTGCTTTGTGTTGTTTTCAGATGTTTGATGGTCATGAGAACACAAATGAGAACTGGGTTTTGAGTTTAACATCCTTGTCAGGAGCATTAAACGGAAGTACACGAACCTACCTAGATGGAATCCAGTGAGTCTGCTCTCTTCTCTCTTACCTTCTCGTCATTGGAACTATAACTCAAAACGTATATATAAAACAATGTCAGGCCTGAAGACGGCAAGTCCCTCAAACCCATATGCTTACTCCAGATATGTAAACTTGGAGCCATCATCTACGACTGGCTAGACATCTCTTACCTCAAATCCTATTACACCTTCGGTTTCGACCATTTCAACATGTCCTGGAAAAAGACAGGCCTACGCGGCCTTGTGGACTGCCTTCTAGGAAACGCTGGCCCTTTTGCACCGTCGTCCGGAGACTGGATCTTGCCTGACCTCTCCATCCAAGAGACGATGAAGCTCAACGCTAACCTCAAGACTTTCCCTAACACGTTCTACTTCAGCTACGCGACCAAGCGCACTGGAAAGCCTCTTGGTGGTGGGGTGATGATGGGTATACATCCTCTGCTTTCCATCAGGGTCTTGCAGATGAGTCGGTGGTGCTACCCTCGTGACTTGCCTCTGCCTTATAAGGGATACAGAGATGAAGATTGGCGGGATAATGATGGAGCGTTGAACACTGTGTCTATGACTCATCCGCGGATTCCTGTTGAGCATTGTAGTCTCGTTGTGAGTAGTGACTATGATTGTCTCCCGCTACAGCCAGGGATTTGGTTAGTAGTAGTTATATTGGATGATGATGATGAGTTTCTTGAAGGTTGGATGATTATAAAAAGAGTTTTGTTGAATGTGTGTAATTAGGTACTACAAGATTGTGGAGGCGGATCATATAATGTTCATTCTGAATAGAGAGAGAGCAGGTGTGGAGTTTGATTTGATATACGACAATATATTTGAGAGGTGTAGGAAACATGTGTTCAGGCAGAGTCCTCAGACAATGCCGAACAAAGCTCAGCGGAAGCTAGGAGGAGAATAGAGAGAGGGGCAAATGTGTATAATAGCGCTTTGTTTGTTACAACTTACAACACAAACCTTAGAGCTCAAGTTTGATGTTAATGGCTTATTATATATACATATAGCTGCTTCATCATCATATGGTTCATTAACAAATGTGTATAGCTTTGCTTGTTACAACAGGAACTTTTGCATGCTTCCTGCAGATTACTACACCTTACTGCAATGATTATGAAGTTCTAGGTTCGTGCATTCTCCTAGAGCAAAGTCTAAAACCATTTTAAATTCACTTTCTTTTGGATAGGAAATGGAAATCCTTCTCAATAGAATTTGAACCTATGACCTCTCAGACACATACTAAATAATTTAAGAATTTTATTCACTAGGCCAACTCCTCGGCCTGTTTTTGATCATATCATATCATACTTTCACAGGTTTATCTGATCACAGTTATAAATTCTAGTTTGATTGTAGATCTGATTGGTGACACAAAAACATTATATAAGATGGCAGAGTAGAGATAATTATGATAGTAATGTGGCGCTTAATGGTTATACACTTATACGTTGTATTTACCACATTAACACTCAAGACCTTGAATCACCTCATGAGGACAAACCAGCTCAAGCCTTTGAGAGTGTTGAGGAGTCAAGAGAGTGGAATGTGGAAACTTACATCTAAAAGAGGACGAAACAAAAAAAGATGAAGGAGACTTGGCTCTACCCTATTGGTAGTGAAACCGAAAGTAGAACTTGTCTGAAGAAGAGGTTGATACCCGACAAAACTCGCAATCTCTCAATCTGTGATCTCCGCCACATTTTTTTATTCTCTACCAATATAACGACTTATGTCCATTAACGACTTTTTATCTGATAAATCGTGTCCGTCCATTTCAGTGGCTCTGCTGCATCCTTCTTTAAAGATGATAAATGATTGGATTGAGGAAGTGATCCAAATCCATGTCAGACACACATTTGTAATCTGCTTCACCTAATATTTTTTATTTAAGTTTTTTCTTAAAGACACACACTTTCGAGTTTTAATACAATAGTGCTCTCACCCACTCCTCTTGCTTTGGCTCTCGAACGTGACTGACCATCCACAGAGAGAGCCTTTAGGGGGGGTCTCACAAGATTTGAGCTTTTTTGAAGGTATGTGGTTTCCTCTGGATCAGTTTCAATACCCATTTGAAAAAGGCGTCGCCTTTCTCTGTATTCTTTATGTTTTTTTTCCTCTCTCGATGATTACGAATCAGTTACTGTAGATTTTTGAGTTCTGGTTCGAATTGCTGACGTGGGATTCTCACAAAAAAAAAACTCTCTTTTTTTGTTTAAAAGGTGTGAGAGGAGAGAGAAATGGCTTTAGAGTACGAACTTCTGAATGAAAACGTGAAGAAGTGTCAGTATGCGGTCAGAGGTGAGCTCTATCTCCGCGCTTCTGAGCTTCAGAAAGAAGGCAAAAAGGTATTTTTCACTACTTTCTTGTATCCTTTACTACATCTTTGGTTTTATCTCTTTAGTTAGTTTAGGACTGACTAGTTTGGGATGAATATTACATAAACAGATCATTTTCACAAACGTTGGGAACCCTCATGCTTTAGGACAGAAGCCATTGACTTTTCCTCGCCAGGTATTTATATATATAATTCTTCAGACTTCAATCTATGACTGGGGCCTAGATGTTTAAAATAACAAACCAATCACTTGCAGGTGGTTGCGCTCTGTCAAGCACCGTTTCTACTAGATGACCCAAATGTTGGAATGCTTTTTCCAGCTGATGCTATTGCCAGAGCTAAGCATTATCTTTCCTTAACCTCTGGCGGTTTAGGTATTATCATTATGTTCACCAAAAACTCATTACTTTATCCGGTTATCAAAAAAGTTATTTACTTTTCTCTCTCTCTCTCTCTCTCTCTCTCTCTCTCTCTCTCTCTGTTATCTATCAGGTGCTTACAGTGACTCAAGAGGCCTTCCGGGAGTCAGGAAAGAGGTTGCCGAGTTCATTCAAAGACGTGATGGCTATCCAAGGTGGTCATTGCTATCATTTTGGCTTTCACGCAACTGAGATATATCTGTTGTAACCATTTGTTTGTCATTTTTTCATATCCACAGTGATCCAGAACTCATATTTCTCACTGATGGAGCTAGCAAAGGTGTGATGCAGATCCTGAACTGTGTTATACGCGGTGAGGGAGACGGGGTAAGCTCATCTGTCCCAATAGGTCTTAGTGTCTGCTCATCTGTCCCAAGAGGTCTTAGTATCTGCTATGAATTTTACTCCTGACAATTCATTTATAAGTATTTTCTGTTTTGCAGATTCTAGTTCCGGTTCCACAGTATCCACTCTACTCAGCAACCATATCACTCTTAGGTGGCTCTCTTGTTCCTTACTATCTCGATGAGTCTGAGAACTGGGGACTTGATGTCAACAACCTCAGACAGTCCGTTGCTCAGGCTCGTTCTCAAGGGATATCAGTGAGCACTCTTTTTCCTTCTCTTGCAGTTAGCGTAGAAGCATATGTTTACAAACTCTTCTTGAAATTTGGTGTAATACACAGGTAAGGGCAATGGTGATCATTAACCCTGGGAACCCAACTGGTCAGTGTCTAAGCGAAGCCAACTTAAAAGAGATACTGAGGTTCTGTTACAACGAGAAACTGGTTCTTCTGGGAGACGAGGTTTATCAGCAGAACATATACCAGGATGAGCGTCCCTTTATCAGCTCCAAGAAGGTTCAGCTTCTTCTACCACCTTTTGTTTTTTTCATGTTAACTGATGAAACTTGTTGCCTTGGTTTGTGTGATAAACATTGTGTTAACAATTCTTGAGAATTAAAAAGGTTTTGATGGAGATGGGTTCGCCGTTCAACAAGGAAGTCCAGCTTGTGTCTTTCCACACTGTCTCTAAAGGTTATTGGGGAGAGTGTGGACAGAGAGGTGGATACTTTGAGATGACTAACATCCCTCCCAGGGTTCGTCTTTTGACTCCTCCTCTCTGCTTTATAAGTTACTTCGGTTAACATAAGCATATGCTATGTTTTTTTTGTTTTGGTTTTGCAGGTTGTTGAAGAGATATACAAGGTTGCTTCAATTGCACTCAGCCCCAATGTCTCTGCACAGATCTTTGTAAGTCATAAACAAGTCTTAAACGTTATGTGGATTGTAGAAAATCATCTGTAGGTTATGAGAGCATTATGAATGGTGCAGATGGGTTTGATGGTTAGTCCTCCAAAGCCTGGAGACATCTCATATGATCAATTTGCCCGTGAAAGGTATAATATATATACATAAAGCCACTTAAGCAGTCATGATCATCATCATCATCCCTGGATTGAATCATTATGTACATTATTATTCTAGCAAGGGGATTCTTGAATCTTTGAGAAGAAGAGCAAAGATCATGACTGATGGATTCAACAGCTGCAAGAACGTTGTCTGCAATTTCACAGAAGGTAAGAAAAACAACAATAAAGGAAGCATGAACATTACTTGTTGCTGTTTGATTCTGATGTTTATGTATATATTATGTTAGGTGCAATGTATTCGTTTCCTCAAATACGGTTACCAACGGGAGCTCTCCAAGCTGCGAAGCAAGCAGGAAAAGTGCCAGACGTTTTCTATTGTCTCAAGCTCTTAGAAGCCACAGGAATCTCCACAGTGCCTGGCTCTGGATTTGGACAGAAAGAAGGGTAAGACAACTCGGTTTTTGCTTCTTTCTTTTTTGATGATCTCTTCTTATTGTTTAACACGGTTTCCTATTTCTTTGTTGACAGTGTGTTCCATCTGAGGACAACGATCTTGCCTGCGGAAGAGGAGATGCCGGAGATCATGGATAGTTTCAAGAAGTTCAACGACGAGTTCATGACTCAGTATGATAATGGCTTTGGTTATTCCAGAATGTGATTTACTTTCTTTCTCCTTTCTTCTTCTTGTTATGATATGATGGAACAAACCTATTGTGTTCTGCTACACTCTTTAAAGCTAAATCTCTGTAGTACTCTTCTCTTTCTATAAAACTCTTCCATGTCTCCTCTATTTTCAGTTGCAGACTGATAAGATCTTACGGATATCAAACCAGCTTGCAAACTACTTTAATTAAACAATATGATTCCCAAACATGACATACTTATCGATATTAAAAAGTCTAGAACCGGAACTTGACATAAACCCTTATCCTAAACTTGACATACTAAACCCTTATCAATATTAAAAAGAGGACAGTCTTTGGTGTATGAAGCAAGTAACATGAAGAGCAAAGAAGAAAACAGAGTAGAAGAACACAATTGGCAATGGAAAGCAACTGATCAGGATTCTGTCGCAAGTGAAGCAGAGCAGTTCTGTTTGCGGGTTGTCACAAGAGTTCTCAAGTGTCTGTGGCTGCTCTTTCAATCTGGTGCGCTCTAAGTCCTTGCAAAGGTTTCGAGATTTCGGATAATAAAAGAATTAACGGTTTGATTACAGCATGAACATACTGGGATGGCCTCAATCATGGTGGCATTTGGGTACATACATAACAATCTAAGACATATTGTAAGAATAGGTGTCAAATGAGCTTTGAGATGAACACCCAAGAAGAGCGAAAATCTTAATAATTCGGAGTTGTGATCTCCATGACTCTTGGGTGAAGCTTTGAGATGAACACCCAAGGGACAGTTGCATGGGTGAGTGAAGGTTGTGTGTTACAAGGGATATGAAAAAATAGACAGGAACGGTTGTCCACTCCAGACTAGTGTTCTTCTCTAGCTGATCTATAATAAGTAGCAAGCAATTCACGTTTTTGAACAGTTTGAAGGATTAGGGGTACTAAAAGATTTTATCATGAATTTTCAGGCCTAATTGGCAGAAACTAGACTAAGGGAATTGGGGAGGCAAGGCGAAGAAATTATTGAAGAGATAAAAAAAGAAAATGTTCATTGCACTAGTCTATGTTGATGCGTAATTTGAAAATGTAGATGAAATGTGGACTAAACCAATACAATCTCTCACAAAAACAAAGTTATCAAACTTTGTTAGTATAAGACATAATGTCACATTACGAAGACAAACAAAGCTATAACATTGAACCTAGAATGAATCATAAACGACTATCGAGGAACAATAACGAGAAATGACACTAACATGCAAATGATCCCTAAGAAATTAATAAATACAATCAAAAACTCAATGAAACAAATGTGAATAATCTATAGCAAACATTCAAAAACAAACACGAAATGCATGATAATCCAATAAATATTGATTAAAAGATCTCTGATTCCAAAAAAATCCATAAAAGCTCAACCAACTCTGAGTTCAACAACGATTCCAAAAGATAGCAAATATTAAAACACACCAATCGAAAACCCTAGGCGGTAAGCACAACAGCACCACCAGCCTCCTTAATCTTCTTCTCAGCAGTCTTCGAAATAAGCTTCGCCTTCACCACGAACGGCCTCCCCTCAGGCAAATGCCCTTTCCCGAGCACCTTAAAGAACCCGTGCTGCGTCACGTCGATCATCGGCACCTTGTCCTTGGTCGCCTTCGCCTTCACATCCTCGGGAACCAGCGACCACAGCCTGTCGAGGTTGACGATCGGGCTGTAGAACTTGTTCCGGAGCTTGTGGAAGTACCTCATTCCTACTTTACCGAAGTAACCGGGATGGTACTTGTCGAAGAGGATTCGGTGGTGGTGCATGCCTCCGGCGTTTCCGCGACCTCCGGGATGCTTGCGGTGCTTTCCGATACGACCGTGGCCCGCGCTGACGTGGCCTCTCTTCTTCCTGTTCTTCTTCAGCGCCGTCGCCATTTTTGGTTCAGATCTACTGCCTAGGGCTTCCTTCTGGGGAGGTGAGAGATAAGGTTTTTTTATATAGGAAATGAAAGGCTAGGGTTTTATGTTTGGGCTTTTTAATGGGCCTTGTGGAGTGTTTTCGACCCAATGAGATACTTACATGAACAGTATCATTGCGTGAAAGATAGCAGTGGTAAGTTTTGGGCCTTGCGGATTTTAGTTCTAATAATATTTTTTTTTACTTGACTAGCTTTTGGGTAGTTTTCGGTTATCAGTTGTTTTGGTTGTGATAATTGTATTTTGGTTATAATCTTTTTTTTTCTTCGTTTCCTTCTTGTTAAATGTCTCCTCAGTCTTTAACTAAAGTAAAAGATGTAATAGGGCAAACCAAAAGTTAAAAAAAAAGGTAACATGTCTAGTAAAGTATAAGTTTGTAATAGTTGAATTGACTGAGATATGAGCCATAGTTTGTACCATTAGTTTGTAATATACCAGGCTGTTTTAACAATTGACTAGATTATACCCGCCTTTCGAAAGGGCGGATATAATTTTTGTTTAAAATCTTTTTGAAAAATTAAATTTTTATATTTGAGTTTTTGTGATCATATTTGTGCTTAATATTAATTTAGTTTGATAAAATAATCTCTTAAATAAATGGAATACATAGTTGGACATAAAATTTATCAATAGGCCGTGAAATTGTTTTAATATAAATTATAATAGATTAAATTTTTATATTTGTGTTTAATTATATTTGTGTTTAATATTAATTTAAATTGATAGAATAATTTTTTAAATAAATGAAATACATAATTGGACATAAAATTTATCAACATGATGTTATTTTAATATAATAGATTAGATGATAATGACATTCCTGTAAATATTTTGAAAAATTAAGAAAATGTTAAAAAAAGCCATAGATTAGTTGATTAGATATGTGTTTCGTTAAACTAAGTTATTATGATCTATTGGATAACAGATTTATACGGTCTGATTAAATTAGTTTCGGTTGGACTTGGTGACTATATACCGTAAATATTATGCAACGTGTTTTTAGGTGAGTCTTAGGTGTGGTAAGGCTAGAGAAATGAATAGGTCCAAAAACTAATAACAACTTCTAATGGTAGATAAAAATAGGACCCTAAATTAATAGATTAGACTAGATTTTAACCCGCACGTTCGTGCGGATATATTTATATTTTTTAAATATATTTTATATTATTAAAAATGTTTTAAATATATAATTTCTATTTTAGTGTTATATATTGTATTACTATATCATATTATTGTTTATATTTCTTATTCAGTATTATTAATATATAATGGTTTTTTAAAAAAAATTTACTTTGTTATTGATTTTTATTACTTACTAATATATTTTCGAGTTAGGTAAAATAAAATAAAAATATGAAATACTCAAATAAAGAACCCCATTCAAATTATGTTGTTTTCTTTAATTTAAACATTTTGCATATAATACATTTTTAAATTTTATTTATTTATATTATAGAAAATAAATATGACTAAAATAATTATATTTACATGTTGTGTTTAAGAAAATATACTTTAACATATCTCATTTTTAGTATTTTACGGGATTTATTTATTTTAAATAATATAATCCTATTGTTTTAGTAAACTTTATACATAGTAGTATCTATCATACTATTTTATTAAATTTATTATATAGGATATTTGTTTTGGATGTTATGATATTAAGTTCTATTTTTTTTTAAATTAAGACGTCAAAACATTAGGTTACTTTAAATTTTTACAACATATATAGTTAGTTTTTTTCAGGTACATTTCAAAAAGTTAATCTTTATTATCCATGATTTTGTCTTTTGTAAAATTTGAAATATTATCATTTTGAGTTTGAATATTTATTTTCAAAATAATATATTTTTTCGAGACAACTTTGGAAAATTACGCAACTATTTGAGTTTGGAATAATACATGAATTTTGAATTTGTTTTGGTACTACATTACTGTATTATTTTATAAAATATTTGAATTTTGGTGATATTTTTAATTCTTTTATCAAAAAATTTTGTTACAATTAAAATAAAATAAAATTTATAATTAAAATTTGATTTTTGTCACTAATATTTTAAATGAATTACTGAAATTTCATATTTTACTAATAACATATTTTTAAATAGTATATGAACTAAAGGTTATTATATACTATTATATTTTTGTATATAAACATTTTTAAGCAATATATTGCTAATAGTTTCAAAATAAATAAAAAGATAATGTATGGCTGTAAATATAAATTTTTAACTTATGTTAATACATTTATCTTAATATAAAAGTATTATATAGTTTTCGAAGTTTAATCCATTATAATGATGATCAATAATTTATTTAAGTTAAAAAATAAAATAATTTTTTTTTGTTAATTTACCTATTTAATATATTTTTAATATTTAATTCATATAGCACTTCTATTTTTATATAATACGGAATATATCATAGAATCTATAAAAAGTTAGTATAAAGAATTTTTTATTCTTTTTTTATAATAAGTTTAGTTAAATTTACTTATAATAATATTATATTACTAATTTCGAAATATATTAATGTGTTATTTATAAAAAAATATTTAAATTTTAAACTAAGATTTTGTTAGATTCTTTCTCAACAGATTTTATTATAATTAAAAAAATCAAATTTATAGTTGGTTTATTGTTAATATATTTATAGTTGGTTTATTGTTAATACAAATAATCAAATATGTCATATTGATTAATTCTTTAAGTGGTCCTACTATGACTTGTTAATAGTAGATAAAAATAGAACCCTAAATTAATAGATTAGATGGAACTACATATTTCATTAATACCACCTCTATCAAATAAAATATTTGGTAAATAATGGAGAGAGTACATATGGTCACCTCAACAAACACAAACTAAATAACTGTAATCTAATACAATAAAGTTGGGAAATCTGCCTCCTTAAGCTATCCACGACATCTTGGTGAGAGGGGCAAACGACGACACCTGTCGAAACCACAGTGGATTGTGAAGGTCACGCGTTTTATTATCGTCCTGCGCGTTGCTTACAGTTTTCAGTTTACAAAGATGTTCTTCTGCGTTCTTCTTCTTACGGCTGCTTCCTCACCTTCGACTTTCCCTTGATTAATCCACACCTCCTTCAAATCAAATTAACGGAATATATCACTCTGATTTCTGAAGCGAGAGCGAATCAAAGAATACGCAGAATTTTAGGGTTCGGACGCTCATTCCTTGTCCCGATTTCTAATCATTTTCCCGATCCGACGAGAGGATGAAGAAGACGCAGCATCAAAAACATGGGCGCTAATTCGGTTCTATCGGATGCAACACTCGATCTAGATGAGCAGATCTCGCAGCACGTGCAGTGCAAGCCTCTCTCCGAGAAACAAGTGCCTATATTTCTCTTCCCAAACTGGTTCCGTATCCCCTTTTTGTTTCTCGCTGTTTAAATGATGTTGAGTGGATCTCAGATTTTGTTTCAAATGAAAGTTTGTTTTTTTTCTTTCTTCTGTGAGTATGTGATTGCTCGGTTTGATGTCTGAGTTGTGGAGAATGGGTTCTGGGATAGGTAGAGGTAGACGCATGTGTATATTGGCATTCAAGTCAGTTTTGCGGGTTGAAAAGATTACTTTGTTTTATAATTTCAAGGTAGAGATGTATTGGGTTCGGAATAGGTGGTTCACTTGCACTTTGATAACCATTTTAGTCTGGGTTTGCCTGACTCTCATAAAAGTTATCATTTTAATACGTGATTAACAAAAGATCTCATGTATGGATTAGTGGTTAGAGATGAAAATGTGAATAGAGTTTTGCAGATTGCTGTTTGATAAGTATCACTCTGGAGCTCAACAGCCTGTAAATGATCTTTCTGTTTGCTGCTTCTGTCAAAATGGTCTCTCTACTTTGACATTTCAGTTTTATGTTTTTGATACATGATATTGCTGTTAGTCTTGTATCTCTTTAGGAATTTTAAAGGAGGTGAAAGATGAACTTATCATGTGCAGTGTTGTTTTGTTTTGAATGTGCGAGCACTACGCATCTAAATCGACCTTTCATCATGTCTCACTATTTCAGGATAGCTTGATTTGCTCTCACGCAAGATGGGGATTTTTTGGCCACGGCCCAGATCAACGGATACTCTGATTCCGCTCTTTAATACTATCGATGTCACCTTGCGGCAAGAGGTACCACTAAGCCATTTACGGTTTTAACTTAATAGAAAGTTTTGAACTTTGTGGAATAATTATATCACAGATCTGGTCTTTAGTATATTATTTTCTGTGGATTCCTTTCTTTTATGCACCTCAAATCCGAAAATTTTAGATGGTAGTCATGAGGGTGTAACATGTTGATTAAAAAGGATGCATATTTTGCTTAGTGAGATCAATATGGTAATAGTCTGATATGACCACATTAGACGGTTAGGTTCATGTATAAATCCATGGCCAGATCAACTGTTGATACGGAACCTGTGATGATACATCTTGCAGTTATTTACTTCCCAAAGACTCTCATGGTATATAAATATACGGGTGAGGATCCCACCCTTTAATTCCTAATTTTGATATTCAAGTTAGACCGACGTGCTCTTCCTCTTAACATGTCAACCAAATCTTTACACTAACTTATTCACAAGGAGCAATGACAATCCAGACAATGATATGCCAGCTGCTGGAGCTGTTAAACTTACACCATCAATGGACCAAACCGTTGTGTTACTCTGAACAGCACATGATTCAGTACTAATCTGCTGGTTGAAGACCACCCAGGAGAGGGTTCTAAACCACATGAGCTCCCTGTTATACCTGAGATGTCCTCAAGAGGAATCCCAAATCCCCAGAAGTGGAGTTAGGACACTCTTTCAAAAAACTACGCAATTATTAGTATTCAGAGTATGTGAGTTCATAATATTGTTGTGGACTATAACTGCTGCTCTACTTTAAGTTGTAAAAAGAATTCCTCTAAACAAATAAATAGTGTACGTTAGCTCTTTCAATCATGCTTATAAGTGCTGTTTCTTAAAAAAAAAATTTGGTCACAGCAAGGCAACTACGTTTTCTCTTCTTAATCATGTTTACCACAATCTTTAAACCTCTTACTAAAATTTAACTATTTAGTTAAATAACCACTTTATAACTGTTAAAACATTCAAGCAAGTATTGTAAATTCTAAACTTAAACACAGACTCATCTCTACTCTCCAATCCATCGAACGCAACGGTAACAGACGATACCACAGTGTTTTTAATTTTTTCAACTCTGTTGGATAGCAACTTCTTAAACACCTTTGAAAAAAAAACTTCTTTTTAAACACCAGCATTTTTTAACGCCAAGTGCATGTTTATGGTATTTAAAGACACCTTGGATGATGTAAAGACCAACCCAAATGTTTATACAATCAGAAACTATTAACGTTTAGCAAAACAAAAAAAAACTACTAACTATAAAGATTAGTACAATAAATTACATTTATATTAACACTACCACCATAGAATTTATTCACAAGATAACAACTTTTTAAATATAGCATCGTCTCATACACATACAAACCGGAGACGAAAGCCCAACCAACATTCACATACATATCATAAACAAGGATGACCAACTAAACCGACCACACACATCAGCCTTTCAAAACAACCCACCCCATCCTCCCTCCATACAACATTTACGGTACAACAAATTTACAGTATTAATCAGCAAACAGAATATGGCAGAAAAGCAAGAAAACATCAGCAACTCAACTACTATAATTGCTGCACATCCAAGTCAGTACACATAAAAAACACACAACTTCTCTACTTAGAACCATATACACACATACATAAAATTAACACAAACACTGCAAACCCAAGATTTAGAAATTTAGAACTCCAAGTATATGAAACCCCGCGCGAAGCGCGGAAAGACCACTAGTATACTAATATTTTCTTTGTCAAAAAGAAAAATTAAAAATTGTAAGAGAATATTTAGAAATCGTGGAATATTTTCTACAATAGTAAATTGATCTGCTTTTTGGATTCATTTTTTTTTTAAATTGAGAAATAACCAACACCAAATTACTTATACTTAAAAATATATTAATATTCCCACATTAATGATTGAAGTTGATAAAAAAAAAAAGCATCTGCATCATTTTGCTTCCAATCCTTATGGTGAACAGTCTCCCTCTCTCTCTATCCACCTTCTCTCTCTCTCTTTAGCTATTGATTGTTTGTTGATTTCTCTCTCACACACACACACACCTAACCTTATCATTTCACCTGAAACTCTTGCACGATCCAGGCCATGACTACGGAGGAAGCTAAGGTCGTCGGTAAGTCCCTTCATTCTCCCGTTCAATCCATCTATTTCGTTATCCCTCTCGTCAATTGATTTTCGGATCTAGGGTTTCTGTATTCACACGATCTACATAGTTTCTCTTCGAACATAATGTGACCGGATCCACCTTTTCCGATTTAAGAATCTGATTGATGAATCTGCCTTTGGTGTTTTGTGTAGTGCCGAGGAACTTTAGATTGTTGGAGGAGCTAGAGAGAGGTGAGAAAGGGATCGGAGATGGTACCGTAAGCTATGGAATGGATGATGCTGATGATATCTATATGCAGTCCTGGACTGGCACCATTCTCGGCCCTCACAATGTATTATTATTATTATTATTATTGCTTCTTCTCCTCTTTTACATTCTCTGTGTTTGATTGTTTTGGATGCGAAGTTGAACACTTTTTTTATCTCTGTCTATGCCTTTGATTGATTAAAGATGCAATTTTTAACACTTTTTGAGAGATAATTGCTAGGTCCAGTAATAACATCTATGTTGATCACAGTTTGGATGCTTATGAGTCTTCCTTCTACTTTTTGTCACTGTGTTTTGGATTAAAGTTGCAATTTTTAACACTTTTGGGAGATAATTGCTAGGTAGAGTAAGGCTCATGTTGATCACAGATTTGAGTCTTCTTCTACTTTTTGTCCTTGTGTGTTTGGGTAATATCTCGGTGTTCTAAAGTAATTAGCTTAGCTTTTACTCGAAATGATCCATTACTTTAAGCTGCATCATCTGAGATTGTTTTGCTCCAAATGCTCTTTAGCTGACCACTATTGATTAGCGTGGACAAAAGTTAAAAATGGTTTCTGCTTTTGGGTTTTGGTGATGTTGATCCCAATTTGGATGCTTAAGAGCCTTCTTTTGCCTCTTGTCCATCCCTACGTTTTGGATCATATCTCACTTTTCTAACGTAAGTAGTTGAAATGATCTATAAGTTTTGGATATGTTGCTTTTACTACAAATGGTCTTTGGCTACATTTCTTGACCACTATTGGGTAAAATGCTTAGCACAAGAAAGAAAATTGCTTGCTGTATGTATGCTTATGGGTTTTGGTTTTTGAGAAGATTGATGGTGTTTGTTTGCTTGGTGATGAACGAATAACAGACTGCATACGAAGGGAAAATCTTCCAGCTGAAGCTCTTCTGTGGCAAGGAATACCCTGAAAGTCCACCAACTGTCAGGTTCCAGACCCGGATCAACATGGCTTGTGTCAACCCTGAAACTGGAGTGGTAAGCTCTCCCACTTCATTCACTGATATCCTTGATGGTATATGTATAACGAAAAATGTATGAATCAGGTTGAACCGAGCCTCTTCCCTATGCTCGCTAACTGGCGGCGAGAATACACAATGGAGGACATTCTGATTAAGCTGAAAAAAGAAATGATGACTTCCCATAACCGCAAGCTAGCTCAACCCCCGGAAGGTTGTTTCTGTAACACGGTTTTATGATAAAGTCTTGGAACCATCAGGCTTCTAATCGAAGTCTTGTTTCTCCAGGTACCGAGGAAGCTAGGGCGGATCCAAAGGGACCAGCTAAATGTTGTGTGATGTGAAGAGAGAGAGAGAGAGAAGTTGGAGGGAACCACGGTCAATTTGTATTAATAGAAGGGATAATGTATATATAAAAACATCATTTGAAGCTTTTGATATTTGCCTACGACTTGAATGTTATAATGTTGTTTGAGATTCTATATATTTGTCCACCAAAAATAGGTGATTATGACCCTAATTAACTTTCTCTTCTTAGTTTGTAATTTGTGGATGAGTTCTTACAATAACTTACTCAGTACCAGAAAAGAGAAGTTTCTAAAGAACATAACAAAGTTCGTTTGTAATTACACAACACGAATAACAAACCTATTCTTGATTTGCATCAAAGATTTTGTCTAGGAGATTGATTAACACATCAAACTTGAAAATAAATAGCGTGAATAAATAATACATGATCAACATTCTCATTGGTGATCTAAAGGTTCCACAGCAGTCTTGAATAGAAGAACATAAACCTTGTCGATCTGGAAATATATGAATCCTCCAACGGAATGAGTCACGTATGAACCAAAGCTGGTCCCAACAATGCAGTGCCATGCAGGGCCATATGCAGAATCGAAGTCCTGCAATGGTAAGAACAGACAGGAACTTTTGTTTCATGAGTAGAGCAAAAGTAAAGTGTATATACATCTGATACATTTGAACAAAATCTCAAGTTGGAAGAAAACGAAGAGATAAGAGAGAACCACAAGAAAGGTACAAGTCATAACAATAGAAACTGACTCGGACACCAATCATTAGAGCTAAGAACGGTACCGACTTCAGAGAGTAGTAAACACTGATACAAACAGAAAGCGACTCTGCTAACAGATAAGAACACTGATTTTTTATTTTTTTTAAAATACTTAAACCACTTTGTGAAACCAATCTAAACCCTCTCTCCTTCCACTAAGATCACTAAGAGTTTGCAACTTTCATAATGCCTTCTACTACCTCTATTCAAATATGCGGAATTGAGGAACTTCACAAATTCAAAAGTAAACACCTGAGCCATGTACAATCACATGGGGACATTAACAGCACAGAAACAAGTCATGGCTCTAAAGTCAGCTCAAACAACCATCTCAATAAGCAGGCAGTAAAGAACATCCAGTTTCCAAGACTTATATCACAAAGAGATGCATACTATCATCATCATCCTCGCAATAAGCCAAGTTAAGTGGACTAACAAAAGCTACTACAAACGGAAAACACAACAATGGAACAAAAATGAATGCAACCTAATGAGACCAGAGTTTACAGAAAGAATGCGAATTGAGACGTAGCCCTAGTACCCAAATAGAATTAGCTAGCGCACACTACTTGATTCTGTGTCAACACTAACTCCACAGTACCTGATGCGAATAAAGATGCGATTTTTGAAGTAAAAGATGTAAACCTTTTTAAGGGCGAGAGCGAGTCGTTTGTTGTCGGCCTTTCCAGGAGTAGCATTCAAGAGCTCACGGGACAAACTGAAGGCTCTGTTTTGCACTGACAGAGGCATGTCGGAAGCTCGAACTCGGACATTGAACTCGTCTTTCTGCTCCTGCTCCTCTTTAGCCTTCTTCTTCTGCTGTATCAAGCTGTTCAAGAACTTGCTTCTTCTCTCTAGTTCCAGCTCAACTCCTTCCATGTTTCTCGCTCTCACTCACACCACTCAGCTAGGGTCTCGTTTTGCTCCTATTAGTCGGAAAAAACAAAGCTAGGGACTAGGGAGTACTTAATTGTTGTTCAAAAAAAAAAAAGGGAGTACTTAATTAGTTCGGTAACTGTTTACGAGGGAACACCATCTGTTCGACAAAAATGTCTGTGAGAGAGAGAGTGAGAGAGGCCCATTGATGTAATGTGCAACCAAGAAGGCCTAACCATTTTATATAACTAGCTGAATTAACTCAGATTATTTGTTTTAAATTGTGTGGCACAAAACAACGAAAGATTGTGTTGTTGTATTTATTCTTCTTGGTTACATCTGGTAAATTCAACTTTCCGACTTGGAGGCTAACCTCAACATGTTGAGGTCTCAGTAAAGTTTATGTAAATAGATTAAACTTGCAATAATAACAAAATCTTATATCATGTAGTAATAGATGTAAAACAAGAGAGAACAAAACCGAGAAAGACAAAATCCATACACGTATAAAGCTCTTCACGATAATTCAGGAACTCGGCAAGCAGGATTGTTCAAGATTCCGAAAAGAAAATATGAAGTTATCAAGAGACATTATTATTTCACATAGTGAGAGAACAGAAAGTGTATCCCGTTAGACGCAAGACAGAAGTGTATGATTTGGGTTCGTTGCCTTCTTAAGTTATGACGGTGGGGGCTGATCGGCCAGTGAACTCCTCCATCTTGGACAGCTTCAGAGCTATGTCAACCTGTCAATCACAACACATCAAAACAACAATGAGAGCAAACCCCTTTTGGTTTTAGTTTATGGAGGGATATTTGAAAAGGTTTTCTGACCAGAGGAGACAGAGCTTCCTGGGACTCTCGTCCTATTTTAGAAGCATCCTTCTCGTACTGTTCAATGTAGAGTCTGATGGTTGCTCCTTCCGAGCCAGTTCCAGACAGACGGAAAACCTTCATTTTATTTTAGATAGAACAAGTCAGGAATAATCAAATGTTAAACATGTGTTGTATTATGACTATCTCTTCCTTTGTTCTTAGCTGATACGCCTAAAGAGACCCGAAACCGAAGAAAAAAAAAAGATGGGACTTACAAGTCGTGATCCATCCTCAAACAGGTAACGGATTCCCTGGTGCTTTGAGATAGATCCGTCAACTGGATCTTTGTACTCGAACTCATCCGCACTGGAGACATTCGCCACGTCCGAGCGGATTCCTTTCACAATCCTGAATCAAATCAAAAGAGAGGAATAGATTAGAAAGGAATAATACAGAGTACCAAACTGATGAGTGTGAAGGTATGTAGAGAAGTGGAAGCGTGCGTTACTTGTTGACTTCAGGAATTGAAGATTGCAATTTGACCAAATGCTCCATCAGCTCCTTAGCTTTACCTGCGTCCACATTCTTTGGGGACACATTTCAAGATATCACAAAAGGGTTTTTGCTGTTTGTTCCGCATAATACAATCATTAAACTAAGCAACTTGTTACCTCGTAGTCGTAACGAGTGTAGTAGTGACGGCCATAGGTAGCCCAGTGCTGGCGGACAATGTCTTCAACCATCACCAGTTTAGTGTCACCGTCAATGCTATCCTTGTTCTTGTGAGCCAGTATGGACATCCACGCAAGAACTGCCCATATCCCATCTTTCTCACGGATATGATCGGAGCCTGTGAAACATCTTTTTTCAGAACCGTACAGATTTTGTTTTTGAAGTTATTTACAGACGTGTGAGTGTGGAAATAGAAACTAACCAGTTCCAAAACTTTCTTCCCCACAGACGGAACACATCCCGGCATCCATCAGATTACCAAAAAACTTCCAGCCTGTTGGAACCTGATATGTGATTTTATCAGAGATGTTATCAAATTTACAGTGTTCCGAGGAAAGCTATATAGAGGTTGCATGTTGATACATACCTCAAAGAACTTCAAATTCAAGCTTTTTGCAACGACATCTAGAGCAGCTGAGGTCGGCATGCTCCTAAAATAAGTAGTGCAAGTTGAATATTACGCGGCAAAGGTATATTAAAAGGGTTGTGTACACATAAATCAGGTAGAAGTAAAAAAAAAGACGTCTGCATGTATAATACCTTGCAACACCTTTCAAACCAGAGCTGAAGTACGGTATGGCTCCAATGGCATTTGCAGCAATTATGGCAACTGAATCCGAAGGAGTTACAAAGAACCTACAAAAAAAAGAGATACAATTATTACTTTGTAAACCCGTTCCAAGTATGCATGTATCTAAGAGCATTAGTATGCTACCTTTTACCAAGGATCATGTTACGGTCTGCATCACCGTCAGCAGCGGCACCAAACTCTGGAGGTTCAACTCCAGTGTCGGATTTACCTAGTCCCATTCGTGCCACAAGCTCCTTAGCATAGGTCAGATTGGGATCCGGATGGCCTCCTCCAAAGTCCTCCTAAAAATGTTGTATTGTGGTGAATGGTGAGGTTGGATGTCTATTTGTAATCATTTAAGGAAATAGTATTTCTTGGTTAGAAAAAAAACAAGACCTTGGGTACGCAGTTCAACAAGGCACTTTCTTGCGCACCGAGTTCTTCCACAAAGATGCGATGTGCATAGGCCCCAGCAACGCCGTGTAAGGCATCATAGCTTCATAAAATAAAGCAAAATATTAACATTAAACCGATGGAATATATGTCAGCAAACTTAGCTCAAATGTAAGAGTTTGAGGAACTAAACTAAACTGCATACCAGAACGTAAATTTTGGAGATGAAAGCAACTTCCGGATGGATTCGAAGTCAAAGATTGACCTTAAGGAAGCAAGAAAATATTTTTAGAAAAAAACATAGAGATACCATAAACTCGGGAGCATATTCTGGAATCATGCTCTCAAATTGAGTGAGACTCACTTCATTAGTTTAACGTAGTCATCTGCGGAATCAAAAACTTCAACATCAAATTTTCCTTCAGGACCCTCAAAACTGGTTACACCAACTGCAGAAATATCAACCTGTTGCATTTACAAACAGAGACCAGATCAACGTTGAATGAAACAAAATACAGAGAATGGAAAAAATGTTGTACTGAGAGGAATGTTTAGATACATTGGGTAGATCTGCTGCTATTGGGTACTCCTTGATTGTTTTAGTGTTCTCGTAAATCTTATCAGTGATTGATTCAGGAGCAGGCCCTCCGTTTTCCATATTGTATTTGATTCCAAAATCCTGTATAAGAGGCAGGGAGTCAACGATTAGTCTTATCGAGTTAGATATATAATTAACTAATATGAGACAATAGATGAATACAGGACAAGCAGCTAAACAAAAAGGGGCAGAGCACAATAGAGACAGAACGCACCTCAGTAGGGCCACCAGGGTTGTGACTTGCTGTTAAGATAAATGCTCCAGTTGCTTTCGATCCCTGTAACCAGAGACTGGAGTAAGTCTCTCAACACAGTTTACACTCATACATTCAAATATCACTACAAAGATGACGTTAAGAGAAAGAAATCTCACATCAGCCCCTGATCTTTCACGAATCACAGCTGATACAGCAGGGGTTGACATCAGAGTGTTTTTACCAACCCACACACGTCGTACACCATTAGCTGCTGCCATCTTAATTATGATCTGTCCAGATAGAAAAAAAAAAAAATTTGAATGAGAAGCTCGAAACACTCGTCATCTGAAATAGCAGGCACCAGATAAACAGTTGCAGACTTAGCCAACTTATAGAGATCCTCTTCATATGTGAAGTACGGAATACACTGATTACACACTCAGCCAGATTAAGAAGACAAAAGAAATCACATTGCATTTACCTGAACAGCATCCTTTGAGTAATAACGACCATCACCAGAGACCACGAGCGTGGCACCTGCACAGATAAACAAAAAAAAAATCATTAACTTTTAGAAACAAGAAGATATCTGCCTAAGAACTGTATATCTAACGAGAAGAAAAAGAAAATCTCACCTTTGACTTTCTCAGGAGTAAGAGCATTAAACGTTGCTTGCACAAAATTCTCCAGGTAATTAGGTTGCTTGAACACTTTCACCTACACAAACCACAATACCAATGAGAGACAACCAAAAGATGCTAAGCTTGATCATATCTGCAGTGACTGACTAGACCAAACAATGGAGAGTGGATTCATATATTTAAGTTGGTTATCCAATCCAAAGATCTTTCAATACTCAACAGAGATCTGAATCACATATATAATAACGCTCTTTCTCTAGTTTCAGCATTCATGAGAAAGATTATACACAGATCAAATCTACACCATGCCACATCAACGCAAACACGTAACCGTCAAGCTCTATATGTTAAAACATTCATCCCAATTATATATACT